>NC_044041.1:124543477-124811914 GCF_901765095.1 Microcaecilia unicolor | reverse complement strand
AGTTCATGTGACTCCCATGGCCCGCCTTCACATGAGATCTGCTCAATGGACCCTAGCCTCCCAGTGGTATCAGGCCGCCGGGGGTCTAGAGGACGTGATCCACCTGTCCACGAGTTTTCTCGAATCCCTGTATTGGTGGACGATTTGCTCCAATTTGACTCTGGGACGTCCCTTCCAAATTTCTCAGCCTCAAAAAGTGCTGACCACGGATGCGTCTCTCCTGGGATGGGGAGCTCATGTCGATGGGCTTCACACCCAAGGAAGGTGGTCCCTCCAAGAAAGCGATCTACAGATCAATCTTCTGGAGTTGCGAGCGATCTGGAACGCTCTGAAGGCTTTCAGAGATCGGCTGTCCCACCAAATTATCCAAATTCAGACAGACAATCAGGTTGCCATGTACTATGTCAACAAGCAGGGGGGCACCGGATCTCGCCCCCTGTGTCAGGAAGCCGTCAGCATGTGGCTCTGGGCTCGCCGTCAAGGCATGGTGCTCCAAGCCACATATCTGGCAGGCGTAAACAACAGTCTGGCCGACAGGTTGAGCAGGATTATGCAACCTCACGAGTGGTCGCTCAATTCCCGTGTGGTGCGACAGATCTTCCAGGCGTGGGGCACCCCCCTGGTGGATCTCTTCGCATCTCAAGTGAACCACAAGGTCCCTCAGTTCTGTTCCAGGCTTCAGGCCCACGGCAGACTGGCGTCGGATGCCTTCCTCCTGGATTGGGGGGAAGGTCTGCTGTATGCTTATCCTCCCATTCCTCTGGTGGGGAAGACTTTGTTGAAACTCAAGCAAGACCGAGGCACCATGATTCTGATTGCTCCCTTTTGGCCGCGTCAGATCTGGTTCCCTCTTCTTCTGGAGTTATCCTCCGAAGAACCGTGGAGATTGGAGTGTTTTCCGACCCTCATCTCGCAGGACGAAGGGGCTCTTCTGCATCCCAACCTCCAGTCCCTGGCTCTCACGGCCTGGATGTTGAGGGCGTAGACTTTGCCTCTTTGGGTCTGCCAGAGGGTGTCTCCCGCATCTTGCTTGCTTCCAGGAAAGACTCCACTAAGAGAAGTTACTTCTTTCATTGGAGGAGGTTTGCCGTCTGGTGTGACAGCAAGGCCCTAGATCCTCGCTCTTGTCCTACACAGACCCTGCTTGAATACCTTCTCCACTTGTCTGAGTCTGGTCTGAAGACCAACTCCGTAAGGGTTCACCTTAGTGCAATCAGTGCATACCATTACCAAGTGGAAGGTAAGCCGATCTCAGGACAGCCTTTAGTTGTTCGCTTCATGAGAGGTTTGCTTTTGTCAAAGCCCCCTGTCAAGCCTCCTACAGTGTCATGGGATCTCAATGTCGTTCTCACCCAGCTGATGAAACCTCCTTTCGAGCCACTGAATTCCTGCCATCCGAAGTATTTGACCTGGAAGGTCATTTTCTTGGTGGCAGTTACCTCGGCTCGTAGAGTCAGTGAGCTTCAGGCCCTGGTAGCCCAGGCCCCTTACACCAAATTTCATCACAACAGAGTAGTCCTCCGCACTCACCCTAAGTTTCTGCCAAAGGTTGTGTCGGAGTTCCATCTAAACCAGTCAATTGTCTTGCCAACATTCTTTCCCCGTCCTCATTCCTGCCCTGCTGAACGTCAGCTGCACACATTGGACTGCAAGAGAGCATTGGCCTTCTATCTGGAGCGGACACAGCCCCACAGACAGTCCGCCCAATTGTTTGTTTCTTTTGATCCCAACAAGAGGGGAGTGGCTGTAGGGAAACGCACCATATCCAATTGGCTAGCAGATTGCATTTCCTTCACTTACGCCCAGGCTGGGCTGGCTCTTGAGGGTCATGTCACGGCTCATAATGTTAGAGCCATGGCTGCGTCGGTAGCCCACTTGAAGTCAGCCACCATGGAGGAAATTTGCAAAGCTGCGACGTGGTCATCCGTCCACACATTCACATCTCATTACTGCCTGCAGCAGGATACCCGACGTGACAGTCGGTTCGGGCAGTCAGTTCTTCAGAACCTGTTTGGGCTTTAGGATCCAACTCCACCCCCCGAGGGCCCTGTTTGTTCTGTTCCAGGCTACACTCTCAGTAGTTGGTAAATTTTTTAGGTCAATCTCAGTTATGTCCTCGCCGTTGCGAGGCCCAATTGACCAATGTTGTTGTTTTGAGTGAGCCTGGGGGCTAGGGATACCCCATCAGTGAGAACAAGCAGCCTGCTTGTCCTCGGAGAAAGCGAATGCTACATACCTGTAGAAGGTATTCTCCGAGGACAGCAGGCTGATTGTTCTCACAAACCCGCCCGCCTCCCCTTTGGAGTTGTGTCTTCCCTTGAAGTGTATTGTCTTGCTACATACTGGACTGGCCGGCTCGAGCCGGTTTCGGGCGGGAAGACGGCCGCGCATGCGCGGTGCGCGCGGGCGCGCGAGGGCTAGCAAAGGACTTTGCTAGTGAAGTTTCCGATTGGAGGGGCTGCCGTGGACGTCACCCCATCAGTGAGAACAATCAGCCTGCTGTCCTCGGAGAATACCTTCTACAGGTATGTAGCATTCGCTTTGCGCCTGCTCATGTGGGTAAATGTGGGGTAGAAATGTACTAAATAATGGGCAACTACCAACTGCATTAAAAAGGGCAGTAGTTTACCCTTTGCTAAAGAAAAACAACCTTGATCATGACAAACTTGAAAGTTACAGGCCAGTATCCAACATCCCATTTCTAGGCAAACTTAGAGAACAAACAATCTGTGTTCAACTCAATGATTTGCTGGAAGAGAGAAACTGGCTAGATCCATGTAATTCTGGATTCAGACCCAGTTATGGAACAGAAACTGTCCTCATATCCCTACAAGATGATTTTCACAGAAACCGAAATAGGGGATTTGCCTCTGTGTTCGGGTTCTAAATTTCTCAGCAGCTTTTGACACTGTGTATCATGATATCATGCTAGCACAGCTAACAGAAACGGATATCAATGGAACAGTACTTGCTTGGTTTAGATTCTATCTATCAGACAGGCAGCAATCCATAGTGTTTTGCAGCAACTCATCGCCACCATTGGCACTGACCTGTAGGGTACCATAAGGATCGATACTGTCACCTATTCTGTTCAATATCTACCTCAAACCACTAGCTGAGCTGAGGATACGCAGTTCTGCATCTACGCGGATGATGTGCAGCTACTCATACCCATACCCATTGAACCTGATTTACCTACAGCCCTGAATAAACTGATTACCTGTCTAACAGCAATTCAAGAATGAGCTAAACACAACAAACTTTGCCTAAGCCAAAGTAAAACCAAGCTTCTCCGAGGACAAGCAGGCTGCTTGTTCTCACGACTGGGTGACGTCCGCGGCAGCCCCCACCAACCGGAAATAAGCTTCGCGGGACGGTCAGCACGCAGGGCACGCCCACCGCGCATGCGCGGCCGTCTTCCCGCCCGTGCGCGACCGCTCCCGCCAGTTACTTTTTTTCCGCGACTGAGAGAGTTGTGTTTTCCCCTCTCTCTCGTTTCAGCCGCCGGATTTTTTCGACCGCGTTTACGCGGATCGTCGCTTTTGGCCTGTTCGGCCTCTTCTTTTTCTTCTTTCTCTTTTAAAAAAAAAAAAAAAAAAAAGAATTTTGCGCGTGTGGAGCACGCGCTCCTTCTTTTCCCTCGCTTTCTAGCGGGGACGCCTCGTTGCGGCCTAGTGGCCGCTCGGTCGGTTACAATTTTCGTGGTGTGATTTTAGCCACCATTGCCGACTTTGACTTCGCCGACGCGATTTTTCCGTCGATGTCCTCGAAGGTCCCGAGTGGATTTAAAAAGTGTGGTCGCTGCGGCCGGCCGATCTCGCAGACCGACACCCACGCTTGGTGCCTCCAGTGCCTCGGGCCGGAGCACAATCTCAAGTCGTGCGTTTTGTGTCTCGGTCTCCGGAAACGGACTCAGGTTGCGAGGCAAGTTCTGCGGGACCGTCTTTTTGGAACTTGCGCCGGCCCCTCGACGTCGACCTCGACGGCATCGGTATCGAAGGCCGGTTCTTCGGTACCGGTATCGATGCCCGAGACATCGGCACCGATGGCAGCGACCCCAGGAGAACAGGTCCCGTCGGCCCGCCGGTCCGCCGGCGAGAGTGGGGTAGAGAGACCGCGTGGGCAGTCGGCCCCGGTCACTCCCTCAACTCGTGAGCCACGGGACCGAACCCTGTCGGACCCGGTACCCCGAGACCGAGGGGGATCGACCTCCTCCTCCTCCATGCCCTCCGGCACCGGTGACGTGCACCGGAAAAAAGACAAGAAGCGCCGTCACCGGGAGCCCTCGGTGCACCCTGAAGAGGAGTCGACGCCGAAGCGTCATCGCAGAGAGGAGAGATCTCCGTCGGTGGTGGAGGTACCGACGCGTCGGGGTTCCGGCACCTCGGTGCCATCTCCTGGCCCCCAGCAGCTTCCGGCACCGACACCCTTACCGGCCCCACCGCCTTTCCCGGCAGCGGGCCTGGACGAGTGCCTCAGAGCCATCCTTCCGGGGATCCTGGAAGGGCTGATGCGCCAGGCTGTGCCGGCGCCGGGGGTGCTTGCGCCCTCGGCGCCGATGACTGTGGCGCCGGCGAGCTCTAGCCCGGCGCCGGGGCAGTCGACACCGCCGCCGCTTGCGGTGCCGGTCTCGACAGCCACGCAGGTGGAGTCCCCGTCGACGTCGATGGAGGGAGCTCCGTCCCCGCCGGCGCGGGAGTCCACCGCTCGACGACACCGAGACCTTGGTGCCTCGACGTCGAGCCGGGCCCGGTACCGGACTCAGCTACATGAGCTAATGTCCGATACCGAGGACGAGGACTCGTGGGGGGAAGAGGAGGACCCGAGATATTTCTCCTCCGAGGAGTCTACAGGCCTTCCCTCGGACCCCACGCCGTCACCGGAGAGGAAGCTCTCACCTCCTGAGAGTCTCTCCTTTGCCTCCTTTGTGCGGGATATGTCTATAAGCATTCCCTTTCCCGTGGTCTCTGTGGAAGAGCCGAGGGCCGAGATGCTCGAGGTCCTCGACTATCCATCACCACCTAGAGAGTCCTCCACGGTACCGCTGCACAATGTCCTGAAGGAGACGCTGCTCCGGAACTGGGTGCGACCACTAACTAATCCCACCATTCCCAAGAAAGCAGAGTCCCAGTACAGGATCCACTCTGACCCAGAGCTCATGCGGCCCCAGTTGCCCCATGACTCAGCGGTCGTGGATTCTGCTCTCAAGAGGGCACGGAGTTCGAGGGATACCGCCTCGGCGCCCCCGGGGCGGGAGTCTCGCACTCTGGACTCATTTGGGAGGAAGGCCTACCAATCCTCCATGCTCGTGACCCGCATCCAATCTTACCTGCTCTATATGAGCATCCACATGCGGACCAATGTGCAACAGCTGGCGGACCTGGTCGATAAGCTCCCGCCGGAGCAGTCCAGGCCTTATCAGGAGGTGGTCAGGCAGCTGAAGGCGTGCAGAAAGTTCCTGTCCAGGGGGATTTTTGACACCTGTGACGTGGCATCTCGTGCTGCGGCCCAAGGTATAGTGATGCGCAGGCTCTCATGGCTGCGTGCCTCTGACCTGGACAACCGCACCCAGCAGAGACTGGCTGACGTCCCTTGCCGGGGGGATAACATTTTCGGTGAGAAGGTCGAGCAGATGGTGGACCAACTGCATCAGCGGGAAACCGCTCTCGACAAGCTCTCCCACCGGGCGCCTTCAGCACCCGCCCCCACGGGTGGGCGTTTTTCCCGGGCACGGCAGGCTGCACCCTATTCTTTTGCAAAGCGTAGGTACAACCAGCCGGCCCGAAGGCCTCGTCAGGCACAGGGACAGCCCCAGCGCGCTCGTTCTCGTCAACAGCGTGCGCCTAAGCAGCCCCCTGCGCCTCCACAGCAAAAGCCGGGGACGGGCTTTTGACTGGATCCACGGGAACATAGCCGCCCTACAAGTGTCCGTACCGGACGATCTGCCGGTCGGAGGGAGGTTAAAAATTTTTCACCAAAGGTGGCCTCTCATAACCTCCGACCAGTGGGTTCTCCAAATAGTGCGGTGCGGATACGCCCTGAATTTGGCATCCCTGCCTCCAAATTGTCCTCCGGGAGCTCAGTCTTTCAGCTCCCTTCACAAGCAGGTACTTGCAGAGGAACTCTCCGCCCTTCTCAGCGCCAATGCGGTCGAGCCCGTACCACCCGGGCAGGAAGGGCAGGGATTCTATTCCAGGTACTTCCTTGTGGAAAAGAAAACAGGGGGGATGCGTCCCATCCTAGACCTGAGAGGCCTGAACAAATTCCTGGTCAAAGAAAAGTTCAGGATGCTTTCCTTGGGCACCCTTCTGCCAATGATTCAGAAAAACGATTGGCTATGTTCCCTGGATTTAAAGGACGCATACACTCACATCCCGATACTGCCAGCTCACAGGCAGTATCTCAGATTCCGACTGGGCGCACGGCACTTTCAGTATTGTGTGCTGCCCTTTGGGCTCGCCTCTGCCCCACGAGTGTTTACCAAGTGCCTCGTGGTGGTAGCGGCCTATCTAAGCAAGCTGGGAGTGCACGTGTTCCCATATCTCGACGATTGGCTGGTCAAGAACACCTCGGAGGCAGGAGCCCTCCGGTCCATGCAGTGCACTATCCAACTTCTGGAGCTGCTGGGGTTTGTGATAAATTACCCAAAGTCCCATCTCCAGCCAACTCAGTCTCTGGAATTCATAGGAGCGCTGCTGAATTCCCAGACAGCTCAGGCCTACCTTCCCGAAGCGAGGGCCACCAATCTCTTGACCCTGGCTTCGCAGACCAGAGCGTCTCAGCAGATCACAGCTCGGCAGATGTTGAGACTTCTGGGTCATATGGCCTCCACAGTTCATGTGACTCCCATGGCTCGTCTTCACATGAGATCTGCTCAATGGACCCTAGCTTCCCAGTGGTTCCAGGCCACCGGGAATCTAGAAGATGTCATCCGCCTCTCCACCAGTTGCCGCACTTCACTGCTCTGGTGGACCATCCGGACCAATTTGATCCTGGGACGCCCATTCCAAATTCCGCAGCCCACGAAAGTGCTGACGACGGATGCATCTCGCCTGGGGTGGGGAGCCCATGTCGATGGGCTCCACACTCAGGGTCTGTGGTCCCTCCAGGAAAAGGATCTGCAGATCAACCTCCTGGAGCTCCGAGCGATCTGGAACGCACTGAAGGCTTTCAGAGATCGGCTGTCCTGTCAAATTATCCAAATTCGGACAGACAATCAGGTTGCAATGTATTACGTCAACAAGCAGGGGGGCACCGGATCTCGCCCCCTGTGCCAGGAGGCCGTCGGGATGTGGCGTTGGGCGTGTCGGTTCGGCATGCTCCTCCAAGCCACGTACCTGGCAGGCGTAAACAACAGTCTGGCCGACAGACTGAGCAGAGTCATGCAACCGCACGAGTGGTCGCTCCATGCCAGAGTGGTACGCAAGATCTTCCGAGCGTGGGGCACCCCCTCGGTGGACCTTTTCGCCTCTCAGACCAACCACAAGCTGCCTCTGTTCTGTTCCAGACTTCAGGCACACGGCAGGCTAGCGTCGGATGCCTTTCTCCTCCATTGGGGGACCGGCCTCCTGTATGCTTATCCTCCCATACCTTTGGTGGGGAAGACCTTACTGAAGCTCAAGCAAGACTGCGGCACCATGATTCTGATCGCGCCCTTTTGGCCCCGTCAGATCTGGTTCCCTCTTCTTCTGGAGTTGTCCTCCGAAGAACCGTGGAGATTGGAGTGTTTTCCGACTCTCATTTCGCAGAACGACGGAGCGTTGCTGCACCCCAACCTTCAGTCTCTGGCTCTCACGGCCTGGATGTTGAGGGCGTAGACTTCACTGCGTTGGGTCTGTCTGAGGGTGTCTCCCGGGTCTTGCTTGCCTCTAGGAAGGATTCCACTAAAAAGAGTTACTTTTTCAAGTGGAGGAGGTTTGTCGTGTGGTGTGAGAGCATGGCCCTAGAACCTCGTTCTTGCCCTGCACAGAACCTGCTTGAATACCTTCTGCACTTATCAGAGTCTGGCCTCAAGACCAACTCAGTAAGGAATCACCTTAGTGCGATTAGTGCTTACCATTATCGTGTGGAAGGAAAAGCCATCTCTGGAGAGCCTTTAGTCGTTCGATTCATGAGAGGCTTGCTTTTGTCAAAGCCCCCTATCAAGCCTCCTGTTGTGTCATGGGATCTCAACGTCGTCCTCACCCAGCTGATGAAACCTCCTTTTGAGCCACTGAATACCTGCCATCTGAAGTACTTGACCTGGAAGGTCATTTTCTTGGTGGCAGTTACTTCAGCTCGTAGGGTCAGTGAGCTTCAAGCCCTAGTAGCTCATGCTCCATATACCAAATTTCATCACAACAGAGTAGTGCTCCGCACCCACCCAAAGTTCCTGCCGAAGGTGGTGTCGGAGTTCCATCTTAACCAGTCAATTGTCTTGCCAACATTCTTCCCCAGGCCGCATACCCGCCCTGCTGAACGTCAGTTGCACACATTGGACTGCAAGAGAGCATTGGCCTTCTACTTGGAGCGGACACAGCCCAACAGACAGTCCGCCCAATTGTTTGTTTCTTTCGACCCTAACAGGCTAGGGGTCGCTGTCGGGAAACGCACCATCTCTAATTGGCTAGCAGATTGCATTTCCTTCACTTACGCCCAGGCTGGGCTGACTCTTGAGGGTCATGTCACGGCTCATAGTGTCAGAGCCATGGCAGCGTCAGTGGCCCACTTGAAGTCAGCCACTATTGAAGAGATCTGCAAGGCTGCGACGTGGTCATCTGTCCACACATTCACATCTCATTACTGCCTCCAGCAGGATACCCGACGCGACAGTCGGTTCGGGCAGTCGGTGCTGCAGAATCTGTTTGGGGTGTAAATCCAACTCCACCCTCCAGGACCCGAATTTATTCTGGTCAGGCTGCACTCTCAGTTAGTTGTTCTTCGTAGGTCAATTTCTGTTATACCCTCGCCGTTGCGAGGTTTAATTGACCTGGGTTCTTGTTTTGAGTGAGCCTGAGAGCTAGGGATACCCCAGTCGTGAGAACAAGCAGCCTGCTTGTCCTCGGAGAAAGGGTATGATACATACCTGTAGCAGTTGTTCTCCGAGGACAGCAGGCTGATTGTTCTCACCTTCCCTCCCTCCTCCCCTTTGGAGTTGTGTGTTTCATACTTTTTGCTAGTCATTCAACTGGCGGGAGCGGTCGCGCACGGGCGGGAAGACGGCCGCGCATGCGCGGTGGGCGTGCCCTGCGTGCTGACCGTCCCGCGAAGCTTATTTCCGGTTGGTGGGGGCTGCCGCGGACGTCACCCAGTCGTGAGAACAATCAGCCTGCTGTCCTCGGAGAACAACTGCTACAGGTATGTATCATACCCTTTCTCTGGGTCCCTAACACAAGTGGATACATACCTAACATCAATAGAAATCAAATAAAATAAAACATGGAAAAGAAAATAAGATGATACCTTTTTTATTGGACATAACTTAATACATTTCTTGATTAGCTTTCGAAGGTTGCCCTTCTTTGTCAGATTGGAAATAAGCAAATGTGGTCTATCCCCAGCACAGCTCAGGTCTGCCTGCACCTGCAGCTTGTGCTCTACACTAGCATCCTCCTCCCACCGACTGGGTCACAACCACCACTGGGCAAGTCTCCCGCTCTCAAATTATTCTCAGTGATTTCTAGGTTACTGGAGGCCACATTCCCAGTGGTCTCACAGTTCCCAGAAAGCACTCATAGACCCAACACACAAACCACCAGGATTCTTTATCAGTCCAGACAGGCAGAGTCAACAAATTGAACAGTGAACCAAAAAAAGTGCAATTGGCAGGACAATAACAGGAACTGAAATATGGATAAATTAAAACCCTAACTAAACATTTGTATAGTAACTAATTAGTATCTGGGAAGATCAGGACATATAACTGTTCACCAAGCCTCAGCAAAGAGATCTTTTCTTCCTGGCTAAGACTGAAGACAAAACCTACTTCTGGGTAACTTCAAACTCCAGGCCAATCAGAGCCCAGAACAAGTTTGAAAAAAAAAATGCTGACCACATCACTGCAGGTGTTTTCTCTGTAACAGCTTTAAGCATAAACATGCATGCTGGCCAAACTAGAGAAATACACTTAAAGACTTAAGGCAATTATACATGCTTAAATCGACTGTTTTGTCACACCCATATATGGAAATGCATCCTGCTGTCCTCAGAGAACATCTGCTACAGGTGAGTAACTTCGCTTTCACTAATCGGCAGAGATTAGCCAGATTGTTTTTATCATAGAAATTAATTTATTGAAAGTGGCAGAGCAGGTCTGATGGCTTAGTGGCATACAATGCATTGCTGGTAAGAGGACCCTGGTTCCATTCCCCGGTCAGTTCTCCTGTTTCCTTGGGATTCTGGAAAGGTCATGTTTATAGCCCTTGTGGGAAGTGGGTTCCAGCCATTGTGCAGTATTAACAAGTAGATTTAGGGCTTTATGATTGCAGCCTTCTGGAGGGAACTCCAGTTCATGACTCCAGGCCAAGGAGTGCTGCTTCAGTGACTGAGCTGATTGAGTTGGGAGGGATATAAATTTGTCAGGGAGTATTCTTCTGTAGTCTCAGATTAAATTTTATAGAGATGTAGCCCAAAAGGGACCGATTCTGACATGTGGAATCCTAAGGAGCAAGTAGAAATTGTCTAAAACTGAAGTGCTAAATTAGGATTAAATTCAGTTAATTTGTTTTTGTTTGTAGGTGTTTGAAAGAGGGCTGCAGGCCACACCCCTGAGCCTTGATCTCTGGATACACTACATTACCTTCTTGCAGGATACCCTGGATATGAACGCTCCTGAGTCCATCCAGAAGATCCGCAGGTTTGTTGCTTATAGCGAGAGTGCATATTAACAGGTACATTTGGCAATTTGAAAACGGATCCTACTCTGATAGTCTCTGCCATGAGTTAGGATTGAGGACTAGCAAGTTGTGAGTAAGGAGTGGAGGAGTAGCCTAGTGGTTAGTGCAGTGGACTTTGATCCTGGGGAACTGAGTTCGATTCCCACTGCAGCTCCTTGTGACTCTGGGCAAGTCACTTAACCCTCCATTGCCCTTGGTACAAAATAAGTACTTGAATATATGTAAACCGCTTTGAATGTAGTTGGAAAAACCTCAGAAAGGCGGTATATCGTCCAATTTCCCCCTAAATAAGTAATTGCCTTGAATGCAGGACTTGTTCTTTCAGACAGTCCAGTGGCCTAGCAGTGTCTGTAGTTCCAAATGAGAAGACTTCAGCTCCATTTCTGGCTCATACTCTTCCCCCCTCAGGTTGTTAGAGAGGTTAGACCTTTGTTCTTTTCATGATTCACTCCTACTTCTTGGGCTGGGAGTGGTACAGAGTACAGGAGATAGTTCATTTCTAGCTTGGGCTCCTTGAACTGGGAACATTGCAGAAGTTAAGAGACTTGTGTTGGCATTTCCAATTCTGGCTCTGGTTCCCATCCACTAGGTTTTTTTCTTTAGATGTAGTCCACTAATTAAACACCAGGGCATGGGGGGGGTCTCTTGTTTGGGCCTCAGCACTTACCATCCTCTGTCACTTGTGGGTTCTTTGTGTACAAATAAGATGAACATTACGGGGCTTCTCATGTGTTTCAATTCTGACAGTGTCTTTGAGTCCTCTGTGGCTGCAGCAGGCATGGACTTTCGCTCAGATAAGTTGTGGCAGATGTATGTGGCCTGGGAGAAGGAGCAGGGAGACCTGAGAGCTGTGACCACCATCTATGACAGAGTCCTCTCTGTGCCCACCCAGCTATACAGTCACCAGTTCGAAATGTAAGTTTTTGTTGTTGTTGTTGTTGTTTACGTGTATAAGTGTTCTCCGAGGACAAGCAGGCTGCTTGTTCTCACGACTGGGTTGACGTCCACGGCAGCGCCCAGCAACTTCGTGGGCGGTCCCGCACGCAGAGCACGCCCACCGCATATGCGCGGCCGTCTTCCCGCCCGTGCGCGACCGTTCCCGCTCAGTTTTTTTTCTATTCCACGCTGGAGAGAGACGTGTTCCCGTCTCTCTCTTAGTCAGCCCCGGAAACCAGATTGCGGCCTAGCCGCGGTTTTTCTCTTTTCGAAGTTCGCGTGTTATTTTTAGCCGCGAGGGCGCGTCGTCACGGCCTTGTGGCCGTGCGGTCATTTCTTCTTTTTCGGGTGTGGTTTTCACCGCCACCATCGACGATTTTGACTTCTCCGACGCGATTTTTCCGTCGATGTCCTCGAAGGTCCCGAGCGGATTCAAAACGTGTGGTCGGTGCGGCCGGCAGATCTCGCAGACCGATACTCACGCTTGGTGTCTCCAGTGCCTCGGCCCGGAGCATAATTCTAAGACGTGCAACTTGTGTCTCGGCTTAAGGAAGCGGACACAGGTGGCGAGGCAAGTTCTGCGGGACCGTCTTTTTGAACTTGCGCCAGCCCTTCGACGTCGACCTCAACGGCATCTGTGTCGACGGCCGGGTCTTCGGTACCGGTACCGATGTCGACGAAGTCGGCGCCGACTCTGGCACCGACCCCAGGAGTACAGGTACCTTTGGCCCGCTGGCCTGCCGGTGACGGCGGGGGTGAGTGGCCGCACGGGCAGTCTGCCCCGGCCACTCCCTCTGCTCAGGGCCATCGGGACCGAACCCTGTCGGATCCGATACCTCGAGGCCGGGGGGGGGGGGGGCTCCACCTCCTCCTCCTCCTCCTCGTCTCTTCTGCCGAGCGCCGATGACGGGCATCGAAAAAAAGCCAAGAAGCACCGTCATCGGTCACCCACGGCGCACGGGACTGCCAGCTCCGGTACTTCGAGGGACGACTCGACGCCCAGGAAGCGGCAGTGCTGGGAGGAGCGTTCCCTCTTGGTCGAAGAGGTGTCGCTGCGTCAGTCCGCGGGTACCTCGGTACCATCTCCTGGACCCGAGCAGCTTCCGGCACCCACAACGGCCCCTCTGCCTTTCCCGACAGCGGGCCTTGACGAGTGCCTCCGAGCCATCGTTCCCGGGATCCTGGAAGGGCTGATGCGCCAGGCTCTGCTGGCACCGGGGGTGCTTGCTCCCCCGGCGTCGTCGATGGAGGCGCCGGTTGGCTCTGGCCCGATGCTGAGGCCGCCGACCGCCACGCAGGTGGTCGACGTCGATGGAGGGAGCTTCGTCCTCGCCGGCGCGGGAGTCTACCGCTCTACGCCATGATCGAGGACGTGGTTCCTCGCAGTCGAGACGGGCCCGGTTGAGGTCTGAGCTGAGAGAGCTCATGTCCGACACCGAGGAGGAGGCCTCGTGGGGGGAGGAGGAGGACCCCAGATATTTCTCCTCAGAGGAGTCTGTGGGCCTTTCTTCTAACCCCACTCCTTCACCGGACAGGAAGCTCTCGCCTCCTGAGAGCCTCTCCTTTGCCTCTATTGTCAGGGATACGTCCATCTGCATTCCCTTTCCAGTGGTTTCTGTGGATGAGCCGAGGGCGGAGATGCTCGAAGTCCTCGACTATCCATCACCACCTAGAGAGTCTTCCACGGTGCCGTTGCACAATGTCCTTAAGGAGACACTGCTTCGGAACTGGTTGAAGCCACTATCTAATCCCACCATCCCCAAGAAAGCAGAGTCCCAATACAGGATCCACTCAGACTCAGAGTTGATGCGGCCTCAATTGCCTCATGACTCGGCGGTCGTGGACTCTGCTCTCAAGAGGGCACGGAGTTCGAGAGATACCGCCTCGGCGCCCCCTGGGCGGGAGTCTCGCACTCTGGACTCGTTTGGGAGGAGGGCCTACCAATCTTCCATGCTCGAGACCCGCATCCAATCATACCAGCTGTACACGAGCATCCACATGCGGAACAATGTGAGGCAACTGGCGGACCTGGTCGACAAGCTCCCTCCGGAGCACTCCAGGCCTTTTCAGGAGGTGGTCAGGCAGCTGAAGGCGTGCAGAAAGTTCCTGTCCAGGGGTATCTATGACTCCTCTGATGTGGCATCTCGAGCTGCGGCACAAGGTATAGTGATGCGCAGACTCTCTTGGCTGCGTGCCTCTGACCTGGACAACCGCACCCAGCAGCGGCTGGCGGATGTCCCTTGCCGGGGGGATAACATTTTCGGCGAGAAGGTCGAGCAGTTGGTGGACCAACTACACCAGTGGGAAACCGCTCTCGACAAGTTCTCCCACCGGGCGCCTTCAGCATCCACCTCTGCAGGTGGATGTTTTTCCTGGGCCCGGCAGGCTGCACCCTATGCCTACAGCAAGCGTAGGTAAACCCAGCCGGCCCGAAGGCCTCCTCAGGCACAGGGACAGTCCCAGCGCGCTCGTTCCCGTCAACAGCGTTCGCCTAAGCAGCCCTCTGCGCCTCCACAGCGTACAGGACGACCTGCCAGTCGGGGGGGGGAGGTTGAAAGTTTTTCACCAAAGGTGGCCTCTTATAACCTCCGACCAGTGGGTTCTCCAAATAGTGCGGTGCGGATACACCCTGAATTTGATCTCCACTCCGCCAAATTGCCCACCGGGAGCCCAATCCTTCAGCTCCCATCACAAGCAGGTACTTGCAGAGGAACTCTCCGCCCTTCCCAGCGCCAATGTGGTCGAGCCCGTGCCACCCGGGCAGGAAGGGCAGGGATTCTATTCCAGGTACTTCCTTGTGGAAAAGAAAACAGGGGGGATGCGCCCCATCCTAGACCTGAGAGGCCTGAACAAATGTCTGGTCCGAGAAAAGTTCAGGATGCTTTCCTTGGGCACCCTTCTACCCATGATTCAGAAAGACGATTGGCTATGTTCCCTGGATTTAAAGGACGCTTACACTCACATCCCGATACTGCCAGCTCACAGACAGTATCTCCGATGCCGTCTGGGGACACGGCACTTTCAGTATTGTGTGCCCTTTGGGCTCGCCTCTGCACCACGGGTGTTCACGAAGTGTCTCGTGGTGGTTGCGGCGTATCTATGCAAACTGGGGGTGCACGTGTTCCGTACCTCGACGACTGGCTGTTCAAGAGCACCTCAGAGGCAGGAGCTCTTCGGTCCATGCAGTGCACTATTCACCTTCTGGAGCTGCTGGGGTTTGTGATAAATTACCCGAAGTCCCATCTCAAGCCAGTCCAATCTCTGGAATTCATAGGAGCTCTGTTGAATTCTCAGACTGCTCAAGCCTTTCTTCCCGAAGCGAGGGTGCAGAATCTCCTGTCCCTCGCTTCCCAGACCAGAGTGTCTTAGCAGGTCACACCTCGGCAGATGTTGAGACTCCTGGGCCATATGGCCTCTACGGTTCATGTGACTCCCATGGCTCGCCTTCACGAGATCTGCTCAATGGACCCTAGCTTCCCAGTGGTGCCAAGCCACCGGGAATCTAGAAGATGTCATCTGCCTGTCTGTCAGTTGCCGCAATTCACTGCACTGGTGGACGATTCGGACCAATTTGACCCTGGGACGTCCATTCCAAATTCCGCAGCCCACGAAGGTGCTGACGACGGATGCATCTCGCCTGGGGTGGGGAGCTCATGTCGATGGGCTCCACACCCAGGGAGTGTGGTCTCTCCAGGAACAAGATCTTCAGATCAACCTCCTGGAGCTCCGAGCGGTCTGGAACGCACTGAAGGCCTTCAGGGATTGGCTGTCCTACCAAATCATCCAAATTCGGACAGACAATCAGGTTGCAATGTATTACATCAACAAGCAGGGGGGCACCGGATCTCGCCCCCTGTGTCAGGAAGCCGTCAGGATGTGGCGTTGGGCTTGCCAGTTTGGCATGCTTCTCCAAGCCACATACCTGGCAGGCGTAAACAACAGTCTGGCCGACAGGCTGAGCAGAGTCCTGCAACCGCACGAGTGGTCGCTCCATTCCAGAGTGGTATGCAAGATCTTCCGAGAGTGGGGCACCCCCTCGGTGGACCTTTTTGCCTCTCAGACCAACCACAAGCTGCCTCTGTTCTGTTCCAGACTACAGGCGCACGGCAGACTGGCGTCAGTCAGATGCCTTTCTCCTCCATTCGGGGAACGGCCTCCTGTATGCTTATCCTCCCATACGTTTGGTGAGGAGGACCTTGCTGAAGCTCAAGCAAGACCACGGCACCATGATTCTGACAGCGCCTTTTTGGCTCCATCAGATCTGGTTCCGACTCTCATTTCGCAGAACGACGGAGCGCTTCTGCACCCCAACCTTCAGTCTCTGGCCCTCACGGCCTGGATGTTGAGGGCGTAGATTTTGCTTCGTTGGGTTTGTCTGAGGGTGTCTCCCGTGTCTTGCTTGCCTCTAGAAAGGATTCCACTAAAAAGAGTTACTTTTTCAAGTGGAGGAGGTTTGTCGTTTGGTGTGAGAGCAAGGCGTTAGACCCTCGTTCTTGTCCTGCACAGAACCTGCTTGAGTACCTTCTGCACTTATCAGAGTCTGGTCTCAAGACCAACTCAGTAAGGAATCACCTTAGTGCGATTAGTGCTTACCATTATCGTGTAGAGGGTAAAGCCATCTCTGGAGAGCCTTTAGTCGTTCGATTCACGAGAGGCTTGCTTTTGTCAAGGCTCCCTGTCAAGCCTCCTGCAGTGTCATGGGATCTCAACGTCGTCCTCACCCAGCTGATGAAGCCTCCTTTTGAGCCACTGATTTCTTGCCATCTGAAGTACTTGACCTGGAAGGTCATTTTCTTGGTGGCAGTTACTTCAGCTCGTAGAGTCAGTGATCTTCAAGGCCTGGTAGCTCATGCTCCTTATACCAAATTTCATCATAACAGAGTAGTCCTCCGAACTCACCCTAAGTTCCTGCCAAAGGTGGTGTCGGAGTTCCATCTTAACCAGTCAATTGTCTTGCCAACATTCTTTCCCAGAACGCATACCCGCCCTGCTGAACGTCAGTTGCACACATTGGACTGCAAGCGAGTGTTGGCCTTCTATCTGGAGCGGACACAGCCCCACAGACAGTCCGCCCAGTTGTTTATTTCTTTCGACCCCAATAGGAAGGGGGTCGCTGTCGGGAAAGGCACCATCTCTAATTGGCTAGCAGATTGCATTTCCTTCACTTATGCCCAGGCTGGGCTGACTCTTGAGGGTCATGTCACGGCTCATAGTGTTAGAGCCATGGCAGCGTCAGTGGCCCACTTGAAGTCAGCCACTATTGAAGAGATTTGCAAGGCTGCGATGTGGTCATCTGTCCACACATTCACATCACAATTACTGCCTCCAGCAGGATACCCGACACGACATTCGGTTCGGGCAGTCGGTGCTGCAGAATCTGTTTGGGGTTTGAATCCAACTCCACCCTCCAGGACCCGATTTTATTCTGTTCAGGCTGCACTCTCAGTTAGTTGTTCTTCGTAGGTCAATTTCTGTTATGCCCTCGCCGTTGCGAGGTTCAATTGACTGGGGTTCTTGTTTTGAGTGAGCCTGAGAGCTAGGGATACCCAGTCGTGAGAACAAGCAGCCTGCTTGTCCTCTGAGAAAGCGAATGATACATACCTGTAGCAGGTGTTCTCCGAGAACAGCAGGCTGATTGTTCTCACCTACCCTCCCTCCTCCCCTTTGGAGTTGCATTTTACTCATTCCTTTGCTTGTCATTCAACTGAGCGGGAACGGTCGCGCACGGGCAGGAAGACGGCCGCGCATGTGCGGTGGGCGTGTGGGACCGCCCGCGATGTTTTCTTCCGGTTGCTGGGGGCTGCCGTGGACGTCAACCCAGTCGTGAGAACAATCAGCCTGCTGTCCTCGGAGAACACCTGCTACAGGTATGTATCATTCGCTATACTGAATGTTTGAGATGTGTTTCTCTGCACCACTGCCTCTCTACACCCTCTCCCCTAAAGCTAGCATCCTCACAAGCGATCACTGCCTTTAGCTGTATAGTGGCTACTAAAATGGTCAGTCTTTGTTGTAAAGTGTATGGAGACAAACTTATTATCTTGGTATGTATACTTTGGAAGAAAGGCAGAAAAGCAGAGATATGATTTAGATGTTTAATTACCTGTGTGGCATAAATGCATAGTAGGAGAGTCTCGTTCAATTGAAAGGAAGCTGTGGAATGAGGGGGCATAAGATGAAGGTGAAAAAGGATAGTCTCAGAAGTAATCTGAGGAAATGCTACTTCATGGAAAGGGTGGCAAATATGTGGAATGGCCTCCTGGTGGAGATGGTGGAGACAAAAGCTGTTTCTGAATTCAAGAAAGCTTGGGACAAGTGCATAGGCCCTCTAAGGGAGAGGAAGGGATAGTAGATGACATGGATAGACAGACTGGATAGGCCATATGGTCTTTATCTGCTTGTTTTTTCTGTATTTGTAAAATATACATCCTAAGCATTGGAAACTATTTTCGATATGTAGTAACCATACCTGAACAAAGAATTATAGGTTTGTTCCTTATTCCACCAGACCGAGCCAAATGTTTGGGTTATGCACTCCTATGAGCAGATGGAGACTGAAAACGCTTGACTTCTGAGAACCCTGTAACCATCTTGTGTAGTTCCCAGCTAGTCAGTATTTCTCAGTCTCCGGTAGATGGTGGACCTGGTAAGCCTGTGCAGTCTAGGTTAGTCTGATAGCTTGGGGGGGGGGGGGGCCCAAGGACCTTAGGTCTTGTCTTTTTTTTGAGGGGTAACTAAACCAATCTCTCTCCCCCCCCCCCCCCCCCCAAACAAAAAGGGTATGTATATTTCTCCGAGGACAAGCAGGCCCAATGTATTTTCACATGTGGGTGATGTCATCTGATGGAACCTGGTGTGTATGCTGCCTAGCACGCATAACTTTAAGAAAGTTCTGGCAGCGTCCCACCTTGCATGCGCAGGTGTCTTCCCACCTGATGTTTGAGCACAGGTACCTCCGTCTCTTCTTTTCCTCAGAGTTGGGAGGACGCTTTAGTCTTCAAGTACCTTCCTGTGCAAGTTTAGTGCTTATTTTCAGTTGTCTTCCTCAGTATTTTCTGTTTTACTTCCCTAATTATTTTCTTAGAATTTTTTGGCCCTTAAGTTTTCTTTATTTTTTCGCAGCTCTTTAGGCCCACTTAGGCCTTCCTTCTGACCTTCAAAACTGAGGAATTTAATTTAGCCGCTATTCTTTTCTTGATGTCAAAGATGACCCCAGTGGCTTCAAAAGGTGCGCCCAGTGTAATCGGTGATTTCTGCTACGGACCTGCACAATTT
Source organism: Microcaecilia unicolor (assembly GCF_901765095.1). NCBI lineage: Eukaryota > Metazoa > Chordata > Amphibia > Gymnophiona > Siphonopidae > Microcaecilia > Microcaecilia unicolor. The sequence goes on along the minus strand of NC_044041.1, from coordinate 124,792,829 downwards.
GTTTGGCAGGTTACTTGGGTTTGATGTTAGACTCCCAAAGGCCGGTCCATCGACTGAAAGCATCGACCTCGATAGCTTGCCAAACTACTTCTACCACTGGGAGTGCACCAGCATCGTTGAGGTCGCCACCTCCCTCGACATCGGGTACAGATGGCAGACCCCGGGAACGGTCAGCATTGGACCCAACACCAAAGATGCATACGGGTTTAACGTTATCTTCTTCGGTATTGAGGGATTCCGATGCTGCACATTGAGGGAAAACTAAGATGCATTGACCTCAGTCCTTATCCAAGCACAGTACTGGGATCGAAGCATCGCCAGTCATAAGAAATTAAGATTAGCCGTACCTGGTCAGTGCCCAAGAAGCATCAGCAGTGGGAAGATCGCTTCCCCTCCTTAGTGGAGGTTCCGGTGTGGCAGTCTACGGGCAGTCCAGCTTCTGCTTCCGGTACGACACTGAGTCCTCTCCGGGCTGTCTCTAACCCAGCTCCCCAGCCTTTGCTAATGCCTCCTCTTGAATGGTACTGGGCCAGCTACATCTCAGCCTCAGTTCCTTCCTGAAGCCACACCTCGACTTATGCAGCACCGTCCTTGACATTGGAAAAAGAAGCTTCCCCGGAGTTGGAGGATAGGGACTGTACCTCGGCACCCTCAAGGGTGTGGACATGGTACCACTGAGCTGAGGCAGGCCCAGACGCACTCAGCTCATTCTGAGTAACTAGAGGAGTCTGATCTGGACCATTAATGGATGAGGATCCACAGTACTCGGAGAAGGAGTCTTATGGTATCCCTTCTGACTGACCCCTCCCCACCACAGGAGAGAGACAGTCTCCACCTGAGAGTCTCTTGTTCACTAGTTTGGGGAAGGAGAGATGGCTTTGGCTTAGCAACCTCAATTAACATAGTAACGTTGGCAGATAAAGACCTACACAATCCATCCAGTCTCCACAACAAGGTAAGAAATAGGATGAATATCATGTAATTTTACCGTTACTGAAGAAAAATATGCAGTGGATGAAGCGTGTTGGTATATTGCTAAATTTTAGCGAATTATGAACAGCTCCTGAGGATGCCAACAGCGAAACACAGCACTGTGTAGAGCTACACAGATTGTTGAAAGGATATTTGTGGATACCACTTTTGAATTGATTTGATTATCCAGACGAAGTATTTGGCTGAATAAGAACTACTGTGGAGTAAACTGATACAGTACTATGGGACTAACATTTTTCATTGACCACATGGACTTTTGAATATCTGATACTGGTTAATACCATCATGATAAAGTCAAAGATTATGGAGGTTGAATCAGTTGAAAATCTGAGATAATTATAAGATGTTTGATGTATTAATCGTATTGTGGAGAATAATCAATATATGAATAAGATATACCTGGGGGGGGGGGGGGGAAGATCCCATATGAGCTAGTCAGAAATGTTATAGTAAATTACACAATATCAGATAAACTATATATCTATTCCTATTTTGATTTCATTTTGCACAACAAGGTGGCCAGAATTGAATCTGGTGCACTGTGCAGGTTCCACTTCTTCATGATTAAATGCCGGTATACTTAATCTGTCTCTCTCTGTCAGTTCTGGGGCACAGACCATAGAAGTCAGCCAGACACCGGTCCTACTTCCCAACTACTAGAGTTGCTGTCACAGCCCACACCAGCCTTGATCCTGATCTGTTTTTTTACCATTTACAGAACCCAGACCATAGAAATCTGCTTGGCATTGTGTTTACTTCCTAACCTCTGAAGCTTCTGTCAACGCTTTCTCCAGTTAGGAGATTTAAATTTTGCTTTAATTGGATTCCATCCTTTTTTTGTATAGTGTTTATCCCATGAATTCTTGAGTTCCGTCACCGTTTTTACATAGTAAATGATGGCAGATAAATACCTGAATGGTCCATGCAGTCTGCCCAGCAGTCACACTCATTAGCAAGTCATGATTAAACCAACTATGAATGTGATATAAAATACTTGACCATTGTCTCTCTTTGGCATTTCTGGGACATAGACTGTAGAAGTCCACCTGGCCCTGTCCTTAGGTTCCAGCTACTGAAGTTGCCGTTGAAGCCCACTCCAGCCTATCTAAATCCATCTTGTCATTTGCGGGACACAGACTGTAAAAGTTTGCCCTGCACTGTTCTCATGTTCCAAATTACTGGAGTTTCCATCGAAGCTCTCTCTAGCCCATCCTAAACTGGATGGCCATATATGGTATGGTACAAGTTTGCTCAGCACTGGCCTTAGTTCTTCACAGCTGGAGTCACCATCTAAGCACCACTCAACATGCAAACACAGATGCACTCATTTAAGTTTTATTTTTTATACCATTCATTTTCTAATTAGAGAGCTTCTGTGTTCATACCACGCCTTTTTGAATTCTGACACCATTTTCTTTCTCCACCACCTCCCTCAGGAGGGCATTCCAGGCATCAAACTCTCTCTGTGAAAAAGAGTTCCTGACGTTACTCCTAAGTCTACCACCCCGCAACCTCAATTCATGTCATCTAGTTTTACCGTTTTCCCTTCTCTGGAAAATATTTGTTTCTATATTAATACCTTTCAAGTGTTTAAATGTCTGTATCATCTCTCCTGTCCCTCCTCTCATCTAGGGTATACATATGCAGGTCTTCAGTCTCTCTTCATATGTCTTTTGACGCAAGCCCCATATCATTTTTGTCACCTTCCTCTGTACTGCTTCATGTCTTTTTACATCCTTAGCAAGATATGGTCTCCAAAAGTGAAGACGATACTCCAAGTGGGGCCTCACCAACGATGTTCTACAGGGGCATCAGCACCTCCTTTCTTCTGGTGGTTACACCTCTCTCTATACAGCCTAGCGTCCTTCTGGCTACAGCCACCGCCTTGTCACACTGTTTCTTTGCCTTCAGATCCTTGGATACTATCACCTCAATGTTCCTCTACCTTCTGTGCATATCAGCCTCTCACCTCCTAGCACGTACGGTTCCCTTGAATTTCTACTCACTAAGTGTGTCACTCTGCACTTCTTTGCTTTGAAGTTTAATTACCAAACATTAAGCCATTCTTCTAACTTTTGCAGATCCTTTTTTATGTATTCCACTACCTCCAGGGTGTCCACTCTGTTACAAATCTTGGTAACATCTGCAAAAAAGACAAACCTTACATTCTAACCATTTGTCATTACAACCTCCTGAGAGAGGGCATTCCAGCCCTTTTGCTGTCTTAACTTTATCTGCTTACTTAACTGGTTGCCACAGCGGTCAGAGCCAATATTCAGCAGCACTGCCCAGTTAAGTGCCACTGAATATTGGTGACCAGGGTGCTGAGTGCCATTTAATGGGCGGGAGCCTTTCCTGCCGGGTTAAATGGCTTTGAATAGCAGGCCCTATAGACCTGAAGGATGCATGTCTGCATGTTCCTGTTTACCTAAAGCATAAGCAGCCTGTGGGAAGCAGCCTGGCTAAGTGTCGTAATTGGTGCAGAGCGTGGATATTCAGTGCCGGGCTGTTTCCAGTGACCAACATTGAATATCCATTGTTTTTTGGCCGGCTTAAACTTAACCAGCCAAATTAATATTTAGCGCTGTCTGATTAAGTTTATAGCGGCCAAAGATAGGACAGCTAAACTTAGCTGGTGAAGCGCTGAATATTCGCAGCTAGCCACTAAGCACTAATGTTCAGCAGAGATAACCGGCTATCCCATGCTGAATATTAGCATTTAGGCGGTTAAGTGCTGTTTAACTAGCCAGGAGCCGTTCCTGGCCAGTTAAATAGTGCTGAATATCAGCCGGAACAATTATGCTTCCAGTTTCTCACCAAGCATTACCAATACAAAATGTTACCTTTAGGCCTGTCTTCAGCATCCAGGGTATTCACAAAGTTCATAGCAGCAGCAGGAGCTTCTCTTCACAGACAAGTCACTACTCATTTTTTCTTACCTAGACAATTGGCTAATAGTAGACAGTGCCCTGCAAGCAGTTAAAATGTTTTTAAGCTAAACCTTGGTAGTTCTGTTGGCGTTTGTATTCCTGATAAATCAAAAGAAATCGTCATTCACTCCTACCCAGCAGTTAGAGTTTATAGGAGCAGTACTTCATATGACAATGCCCATGACTTCATTGCTAGTACAAGACATGTTACAAACTTTGTGAGCAAAGAAATTTGCTTTGGCAAGGCACCTCATGTAGTTGCTAGAACACATGACTCTTCAGTGCAGTGTTTTTGGCCAGACTTCATATGAGGGAACCGTAATGGTACCTGTAACTGAGAAGGAACCAATTCACTATACCCCTTCTGTACAGACTACCTCTGGCTGATTCTTTCAAGCAAATGATTCAGTTGTGTGGAAATCTGACAAACCACTTTGGAGGAAAATGTGTCCACCATGGCCTCAATTAGTATTGAACACAGATTCCTCCAAAGCAGGATAGGGAGCTCTCTTGCTACATTTTTAGACAGAGGGCTCTTGAACAGTGGCAGAAGCATGTGTTCACATAAACACACTCAAACTCCAGAGCTATTCATTATGCTCTTCAAGCTTTCAAGAGACACCTGCCCAATTTAGTTCTCTTGATTTGAATGGATGATCATGTTACTGTGTTTTACATCAACAAACAAGAAGGGGTGGGTTCCCGGCAATTCTTTTGGCAAATACTGTGCATATGGGAACTAGCCCTAGATATCAACACCTTTTTGATAGCCTCCTGTCTGCCAGGTGGGCAGAATTAGTTTGCAGACAAGCTACATCAGCTACAACCTCACAAGTGGTCTTTAAGTGAAACAGTAGTTCAAGATCTTTTCAAAAGGTGGGAAACTTCCTAAATAGATCTCACTGTATCCAGTGAAAACAAAAGAATTCTAGCTCTTCAACCCCATACACCCTAGTTGGAAATTCTTGGCATCAGATGCTTTTGTGATTTCTTGGGCAACAAAAAAAAAGTAGAGAAGACAACAGGAGTAACAGCTCTGGGAGTATTTGCAAAGAGATCCCACGCAAACAACTACCCAGGGAAAAACTTTATTGGCACCAGTATGGACCTGACACGGGACCGTGTTTCAGCGAGACAAGCCCGCCTGCCTCAGCGGTCGTAGAAACACTACAAATAATATTTAGAAGAGTATCACAACACAATATGTGAAAAAATATTCAAATATTAAAGGATAAATTAATAATAGTAATAAGAACAAATAATAAAACAAATAGTACAGTGGACTGTGAGACCTTACAATAGCTCTATATTAAAACGATTTGACGTGCAAGTGCTCTTTAATGAATATAAGAAAAAAGAAAGTTAATTGTACTATGTGTATATAACATGTTCCACTTGTGTAAGTGAGAGCTTATATAAACATACAATGCTAAAACAATATCATTGTTTGAAATAAAAGAAGATTGATGTCTAAAATAAGAGACATGCCTCTTGTACAAATAACATGAAATATAAAAGAAAGTTCCAACCTTATGGGTGTTAAATAATGGTACAAACATAATCCTGGAGCGAGTGGCATATGTAAATGTAGACTACAAAAATAGAAATAAAATAACCATGTCAAAAAAGATAATGCTCACAAAACACAGAAGGTAAAAGTATATATGAAAATGCGTACTGTAACCTCATGCATCAAGCTGGAGGTACAAGATCACTTTGGGGTGAAAAAACGAGGAAACAGTATTGCACCAAATAAAAGAAGCGTATGGCAGCGGGTCTAGATTGCCTGACAAAAGGAAAAGAACATGGGTACTACTTTAAATGTGGTTTCAAAAAGAGTGGATAATGAGTAGAGTCAGAAGAAACAGTATTGCACCAGATAAAAGAAGCGCATGGCAACGGGTAAAATTGGAAACACATCTAGGTTGGCTGACAAAGGAAAAGGACATGGATGCTGCTTTAAATGTGGTATCAAATAAAATGGGTAATGGTAACCACTAGAGAGCGTGACAAAAAAAAAGAAAAAAAAAAAACGGATAAAAGTAGCAGAAAAAACTAGTGGCCAAAGGGGAACTGAAAAAAAAAAAGAGGAAAAACTGTAAGAGCTACTGGTGGTATGATCACAATGGATTATATGTTTGTACCATTATTTAATATCCATAAAGTCAGCATTTCCTTCACTTATGCCCATGCTGGGCTGACTCTGGAGGGCCATGTCACAGCTCACAATGTTAGAGCCATGGCTGCGTCAGTGGCTCATTTGAAGTCAGCCTCTATTCAGTCCACACATTCACATCTCACTACTGCTTTCAGCAGGATACCCGATGCAACAGTTGGTTTGGGCAGTTGGTGCTGCAGAATCTGTTCGGGGTTTAGAATCCAACTCCACCCTCCTAGGCCCATTTCTGTTCTGTTCCAGGCTGCACTCTCACGTAGTTGTGTTTCTTTTCAAGTCAATCTATGTTATGTCCTCGCCGTTGCAAGGCCCAGTTGACCGATATTCATTGTTTTGAGTGAGCCTAGGAGCTAGGGATACCCAATTGTGACAATAATGAGCCTGCTTGTCCTCGGAGAAAATGAGGATACATACCTGTAGCAGGTGTTCTCCGAGGACAGCAGGATGATTATTCTCACAAACCCACAGTGGCGTAGCTAGGGTGGTTGACACCCGGGGCTGGTCATTTTTTAACACCCCCCTCCAAAATCTAGTACTAGGCATGCCGAGAATACAAAACACTCAGGACCTATAGAGCAAATCTACCATACCATAAGCAGTCATTTCTACGAATCACACAAGGAAAAGGAAAGCATCTTAAACACTACAGTGAGCACTAGAACATCAATTCACCTATTGTAAAACGAAACCAGACAGAATAGTACAGATCGTCGATCCTGCACAGTCAATGCCAACTGAAAGCCATGTCTTTTTCACAAACACAGATACACCCTAATCCACTATAGAATAACTAATAATAAACTTTTTATTTAGACAAAAATTAAACTGAACCCCCAAGATGCCAGACTCTGCATACAATGCAACACCACAGAAACAGAAAATGTCCCCTAGTACTGTGCAAAATATAAACACAGCAGATGTAAATTTGAAAAAAAACTAACAAGTACCAATAACAAATAGAAATAAAACAAATATAGAAAATAAAATAATACCATTTTATGGGACTAATACATTTAGCTTTCAGAGGCCAAAACATACTTCCTCAGGTCAATACAGTATAGTGCTGTTACAGTATCCTATCCTGACCTGAGGAAGAGGTGATGTTCTCCGAAAGTTAGCCAAAATGTATTAAAATTAGTCCAATAAAAAGATTACCTTGTTTACATGTTCTGTTATAAACTTTTATTAACACAGTTACAATACTACTTTATCCTAAAGCAAAAAAATAAAAAAATATATTTTTACAGTTTGTTGTCTCTGGTTTCTGCTTTCCTCATCTTCTTTTCACTGTCTTCCTTACATCCAGCATCTGTCTTTGTTCTCTCTCTGCCATCCAGTGTCTGCCCTCTCTGCTGTCCCCTCCATCCAATGTCTGCCCTCTCTCCCTGCCCCTTCCATCTACATTTGCCCTCTATCTCTGCCCCTTCCATCTGCCCCTGTCTGCCCTCTCTCTCCCCCTTCCGTTCACTGTCTGCCCTGTCTCTCTGCCCCTTCAATCCACCATATGCCCTCTCTCTCCTATCCATCCAGGATCTGTCCCCTCTCTCTGCCCCTTTTTTTCAGCCCCCAGTTCCAGCCCCACTATCCCACCGGTCCCCAGTTTCCGCCCCAGCCCTTTTCTCCCACCAGTCCTGAGCTTCAGCCCCCAGCCACTTCTCCCTGTCCCAATTTCAGCCCCAGCAGTTTTCTCTCACCAGTCCTGAGCTTCAGCCCCAGCCACTTATCCCTGGCCCCTTTTCAGCCCCCAGCCACTTCTCCCTGGCCCCTTTTCAGCCCCAGCAGTTTTCTCTCACCAGTCCCGAGCTTCAGCCCCAGCCACTTCTCCCTGTCTCCTTTTTAGCCCCCAGTCCCCACAGTTTCAGCCCCCTTTCCCAGTACTAGCCCCCTTATCCCACCTACTCTCCTTTTCAGCCCCAGACCCCTTCTCCCACCTGACCTAGGCATGACCCCTTCTCCCACCTGAGAACCCCACCCCACTTCTCCCAAATGAGAACCCCCTTCCCCTTCTCCCATCTGAGAACCCTACCCCAGTCCCCTTGTCCCAAATGAGAACCCCCTCCCTTCTCTCATCTGAGAATCCCTTCTCCTCCCCCCCCCTCCCCCATCTGAGCCCCCCTCCGACCCACCTCGCCTACCAGCTCTGTCGACAGCCCTCTTCTCCTGCCACCACCTTGCCTTTAAAAACAAACCAGTGGAGCGGCATGGCAGGCAGCGCCTCGCGTCTGCCCTGCTTGTAAAAGAAGTAAATCTCCTTGTCGTCGTCAGGCCTTCCCTCACTGGAAGTTACCTCAGAGGAGGGCGGGACTCAGTGTGGGAAGGGCCGATGATGACGAGGAGATTTACTTCTTTTACAAGCAGGGCAGACGCGAGGAGCTGCCTGCCACGCCGCTTCACTGATTTGTTTTAAAGGAAGGGTGGGAGCAGCGGGAGCGGAGCACCCCCCCCACCCCCACCTGCTGACACCCGGGGCGGACCGCCGCCTGCGCCCCGCCCTTTCTACGCCACTGCAAACCCACCCTCCTCCTCTTGGAGTTGTTCTAGTTTCTGGTTTGCTTTTTATTAAACTGAGGGACTCATGCTCATGTTGCGGGCAGGAAGCCGTTCGCGCATGCGCGGTGCGTTCGAGAGACTTCTTTGCTTGCTTTCAAGATTTTGCTGGTCTCCTGGGCCGTCATGGATGACGACCCAATTGTGAGAATAATCAGCCTGCTGTCCTCTGAGAATACCTGCTACAGGTATGTATCTTCATTTTCAGGCTCACTGAAAACAACAAACATTGGTCAGTTGGGCCTCGCAACAGCGAGGACATTATACATTATCCTGAAACAATATACAATCTGAATTAGAGCACAGCCTGGAACAGATTAAAATGGGCCTAGGAGGGTGGAGTTGGATTCTAGACCCCAAACATATTCTGCAGCACTGACTGCCCAAACTGACTGTCACGTTGGGTATCCTGCTCAAGGCAGTAGTATGATGTGAATGTGTGGACTGAAGACCATGTCACAACCTTGCAAATTTCTTCAATATAGGCTGGCCTCAAGTGGGCTACCGACGCAACCATGGCTCTGACATTATGAACTTTGACATAACCCTCCAAGGCTAGCTCAGCCTGGGCATAAGTAAAGGAAATGCAGTCTGCTAGCCAAATTGAAATGGTGCGTTTCCCGATGGCAATACCCATCCTGTTGGAATCAAAAGAAAAAGCTGGGCGGACTGTCTGTGGGGTCTTGTTCACTTCATGTAATAGGCTAATGCTCTCCTGCAAAACAAGGTGTGCAAGCTGCTTTTGCCAGGATGGGCATGAGGTCGGGGAAAGAATGTTGGCAAGACAATCTTCTGGTTCAGATGGAACTCCACTACCTTCTGAAGGAACTTAGGGTTCGTGCAGAGGACTACTTTGTTGCGATGAGACTTAGTATAAGGTACATCTACCACTAAGGCCTGAAACTCACCGACTTTATGAGCTGAAGTAACAACCACCAAGAAAACGACCTTCCAGGTCAAGTACTTCAGATGGCAGGAATTCAGTGTCTCAAAAGGAGCTTTCATCAGCTGGGTGAGAACGACATTGAGATCCCATGATACTGTGCGAAGGTGAACCCTTACGGAGTTGGTCTTGAGAGCAAACTCTGACAAATGTAGAAGGTATTCAAGCAGGGTCTGTGTAGTGCAAGTAAGGGGATTTAGGGCTTTGCTGTCACAACAGAGAGCAAACCACCTCCATTTAAAAGAGAAACACCTCTTAGTGGAATCTTTCCTGGAAGCTAGCAAGATTCGGGAGACACCCTCCAAGAGACCCAAGGAAGCAAATTCTAGGATCTTAACATCCAAGCTGTGAGAGCCAGAGACTGGAGATTGGGATGTAGAAGTGACTCCTCATTCTGTGTGATGAGGGTCAGAAAACACTCCAGTCTCCACGGTTCTTCAGAGGATAATCTCAGAAGAAGAGGGAACCATATCTGCCACGGCCAGTACAGCGTGATCAGAGTCATGGTTCCACGGTCTTGCGCAAGTTTCAACAGTTTTGATATGCATACAGAAGAGCTGTCCCACAGTTGAGGAGGAAGGCATCTGACGCTAGTCTGTCGTGAGCCTTAAGCCTGGAACAGAACTGAGGGACCTTGTGGTTGATCTTAGTGGCAAAAAAATTCACTGAGGGGGGTGCCCAACGCTCGGAAGATGTTGCAGGCTATGCCCATATTGAGAGACCACTCATGGTTGCATTATCCTGCTAGCCTGTCGTCCAGAGTATTGTTTGCGCCTGCCAGGTAAGTGGCTGAAAGGAGCATGCCATGTTGGTTTGGATGGTCTCCTGACACAGTGTACTACTGGCTTTGCCTCTGAGACAGAAGTAACCTTCTGGAGGTCTCCTGGAAGGTGAACCCTTGCCCCCCAGGTAGAATCCCAGGCAAGAAAAACTCTGGCTACTAAATAAGTATTAGACATAATAAATGTTTATTCAAATAGTCAAAGAAGCCAATCAGTAATATGAAATATCAACAAATAAAATCCCAATAGAGTATAATATGTAGCAAATAATGAAGAGTTTTCCCTGGGAGCTGTCAATATGTCCACCTGCTAATGTAGACACATTGATGCTCGCCATCCTCAGTTCTGTTTCCTCTCAAATACTTTTTGTTTTCCTTTCTTCATTATCTTAATTATAATTACCCTTCCTACCTAATGAATATTCATCTTTCCAGAATATTCTATTTCCTTTTATGGTGAATCCTGTTCCAGCACTTTCTACCATCTTCCAACTTCTATCATTTATTCCCTCATTTCATGTACAGCTAGGGCCTGTCATATAAGCATACGTTTTCATTAGATAATGGTTAGTCACCATTATAGTGTCCACACCCTCTTGATTGTTTATCTGGATACTGCAGGAGTCTTTAGTCATAGGAGTCTCTGGCTATTAGTTGCTGACCAGCAACTTATCACAATTTAGCATAGGCCAAACATCAATCACAGCTTTAGAAGGGTAGTTTTCAGAAAAAAACTCATTTATAGCTGTCTTGCAACTTTTAAGTCTGTACCCAGCTCAAAAAAAGCAAAACAGCTATATTAAAATAAAAACTAGAAATATGTATGGTTTGTACCTTGCCATGGTCTCTGTGATATACAACAGAGGGCGTGATCCGGTGCCCCCCTCCTTGTTTGTGTAATACATTGCAACCTGATTGTCTGTTTGAATGAGAGCAATTTGATGATGTAGCCACTCTCTGAAAGCCTTTAGACCGTCCCAGATTGCCCGAAGTTCAAAGAGGTTGATCTGAAGATTTGTTTCCTAGGAGGACCAAGCTCCTTGAATGTGATCTCATCTACATGAGCTCCCCATCCCAGGAGAGATGCATTCGTTGTCAGCACTTCTTGTGGCTGAGGAATTTGGAATGGAAGTCCCAAAGTCAAATTGGATCGAATTGTCCACCACTGAAGAGAGTGTACAAGCTCTGGGGACACTTGAATGACATCTTGTAGACTCCCCGTGGCTTGATACCTCTGAGAAGCATCGAGATATGGGAACATATGGACTCCCAGTCTGCATAGCGATGCTTTGACTACCGCTAGAAACTTGGTGAAGACCATGGGAGCTGACGCGAGGCCGAAAGGCAACACACGGTACTGAAAGTGATGTGTTCCGTTCGGGAGCGTTACCAAGATGGCGGCAGTGTGAGCGCGCTCTGTGCACTGCTCCTTACCGCTCAAGTGAGACAGAATTCTTCAACTCCACGATGCTGCATACAAAGCGTAAAGGAGCTGTGAGGCTTCCACCGCCGCTCGCAGCTGCTGCTTCTCCACTTCAGGGCAGTATGGAGCGTTTCCTCACGCGCGCGCCTCAGGAGATGGGGGTCGCCTGCTGCAGGGGCATCCGGTGGAGCGGAGCCCCTGCTGGGCTTAGAAACATCTATCCCCGCCTCCCAATTCCAAATGCCCTCCGTGTCCGGCCTCAGTGATGGTGAGGGGAGCAGGCACCCAAAAAACCCATGATGGCGAATAGGGAGCCAGCAGGCGGAGGTTCCCCACCACGGGAAGGAAGCCGGGAGAGAGAGAGGTCCTTGTGACTAAAGGACCTGGAACAACCCTGGAGGTAAATCTAGAGAGGATCTGGCTAAAACTGAGTAAAATGGATTAAACTCTCCAAAACGCTTCAGAAAAGGTAAATACTTTATCTGTGAAGTTTGAGGACATGACAAAAAATCTAGAAATGCTTAAAGAAGACTTGACGACACGAGTAAAAGATTTAAAAATAGATATGGATCAATTGCAAGAATTTAAAGTGACGGTGATAAAAGATAATCTGGCAATGCATAGAAAAATTGAACAGATAGAGAACTTTAATAGAAGATTAAACCTTCGTGTATTGAATTTTCCTAAAATCCCTGGCAAGACACCTATTGACTTGTTTAAAAACTATATGAAGAAAATTTGAAAATGCCTCAAGAACTTATTCCTCCAATAAATAAAATTTACTATCTTCCAATAAGTTCAGGTGGAAAAGAGAGAAAAAAAGAAGGTGTTGGTGCGGATGGTATAGACTTTAACAATCTGTTGGAAATTTTGGAACAATCTATTGAAATAGTTCCGGAAAGAGCCACCCTTTTGGTTTCCCTGTGTTCGAACAGGATCTCAATGCATTATTAAAACTATACTTTAAATTTTCGAAGGTTCCTTTTTATGGAACAAAAATATGGATATTCCCGGACGTTACTAAAGTAACTCAGGAACATAGAAAATTATTTCTGGCATTGAAACAAGATGTTCTTAAGTTAGGTGGCTCGTTTCTGTTGGTATATCCTTGCAAATGCATAGTCAGGTTTAGTGGGATAAAGTATGTATTTTATGACTCAGAACAGCTGAAATCCTTTCTGGATATGAAACAACTTAATGTAGAATCGAATAAATGAGGATTGACAGATTGCACACTTAAACCGCATTATGCTTACTTTTTTCTGTTAATTTGCCTTTAAAAAACTCCACTAAATTGTAACTCCCTCCTCCAGTTGAGGTCTAAGAAAGCATGTACAATTTTTTCCTTTTGTTTATTTCTTTAACATTTATATTATGCTGTTTTTCTGTAACAAGTGTTATACTTGTAAGAAATTGGGAAATTTCATAAATAAGTATAAAAAAAAAAAAAAGAAAGTGATGTGTTCCCAACTGAAATCGAAGATACTTTTGGTGGGCTGGAAGTATTGGGATGTGAGTTTATGCATCCTTTAAGTCCAGAGAACATAGTCAATCGTTTTTCTGAACCATTTGGAGAAGGGTGCCTAGGGAAACCATCCTGAACTTTTCTCAAGCTAGAAAGTTGTTCAGGGCCCTTAGGTCTAGGGTGGGACATATCCGCCCTGTATTCTTCTGCCCTTCTTCCCCTGGTGGAATGGGTTCGACTGCATGGGCCTTTAGAAGGGCGGAGAGTTCCTCTGCAAGTACCTGCCTTTTTCTGAAAGCTGAATGAATGAGCTCTCGGTGGGCAATTTGGAGGTTTGAGATGCCAATTGAGGGCGTATCTGAGATGGACTATTTGAAGAACTCGCCGGTCGGAGATTGTAAGAGGCCACCTTTGGTGAAAACATTTTAGCTTCTCCCCGACTGGCGAGTCCGGGACTGACACTTTTACTGCGGCTATGCTCTGCTGGAGCCAGTCAAAAAGCTCATCCCTTGCTTTGACTGGGGAGCAGCAGGGGCCTTAGGTGCATGCTATTGACGTGAACGAGTGCGCTGGTGCTGAGGCTGAGTAGGCTGGTGAGCCAAAGGAATGGGTAGGGAATAGTAGTAGGGACTGCTCCTTGGCTTTCCAAAAACTCTCCTAGCAGAGGAGGTGAATGTAGAAGGTGCCCGGCGGGAGAGAGAAGAGATTGTTTTAGTACGCTTCTTGATTTGGTCAGTGACCTCCTCAACCTTTTCTCGAAAGGTTATCCCTCTGGCAAGGAGCATCCACCAACCACTGCTGAACAGTGTGTTTCATGTCGGAAACACGCAGCCATGAGAGTCTGCGCATTGCTATACTTTGAGCAGAGATCCTGGATGCCATATCAAAAGTGTTGTAAGTGCCCTGGCCAAGAATTTTCAACACGCCTTCTGCTGCTCGATCAACTGGCGAAAAGACTTTTCCTGCTGCGGAGGGAGCGCATCCACCAAGACCGACAGCTGTCGCACCAAGTTTCTCAAGTAGGGTCCTTAATAAAGTTTTTCTGGAGCATCTCACCTCTTGCCTTGGATTGATCTCTTGAAGTTGTTTTTTCCACCTGTTTCTTTTCTGTGTTGGATTTTTGTGGAAATTTTTGGACCTTTTTTGCGGCTAAATACAATTTTAACAGCTCTTCAAGAGCATCTACTTGAGAAACTTGCCAGAGGGATAACCTTTTAAACAGGTTAGTTTTTAGTGATTTCCGGAAGTTTAGGTGATCAAACGTTTTCACGACCTTTGGTAATGCATTCCACAGTTGTGTGCTTAAATAGGAGAAACTGATAAGTTGATTTGTATTTTAGTCCTTTGCAACTTGGATAGTGGAGATTGAGATCAGTTCGTGTTGAGCTGGACGTGTTTCTGGTTGGTAGGTCTATGAGATCTGTCATGTATCCCGGGGCTTCGCCGTAGATAATTTTGTGAACCAGGGTACAGATTTTGAAAGCAATACGTTCTTTGATTGGGAGCCAGTGTAGTTTTTTGCATAGGGGTTTTGTGATTTCGTTTGTTTTTTTTTTCTTGATATCGTTTGGTATTGGGGTGAGTAGGATATTGCCATTTTCCTTAGGGAAGAGACCTTGCTGAAGCATGTAGTTTAGGTTGGATGTGAGGTCAGCTATGTATCAGTCAGGGGCGGATTTTTATTAGATAGCTGGGACAGGTATCCAGTTTATAGTGAGTGTTGGAGAGCCTACTCATCACCTGGGTAACTGCTTCGACGGTGAGGGGAGCGAAGTTTGACCAGGTTCAGTCGGCTGGGTATTCTCCCATGGTAGGGTCCAAACTGTTGAGGAAGTTTTCGATATTGGTGGTGTCGTGGTAATGCGTTGCGTATATTTGCAATTTTTTCTCTGAAGTATTTAGCAAGTTTGTCTGCAGATGGGATGTCTGTATTAGTTGTAGTGATCAAGGTGGTGTCTAGTAATTTGTTCACGAGTAGGTATAGTTTCTTTGTGTCTTTGTAATCTGTTCCTAGTTTTATAGTATGATCTTTTGGCCTGTTTTATTGTATACTAGTAAAAAAGCCCCGTTTCTGATGCAAATGAAACGGGGGCTAGCAATGTTTTCTTCTGTGTGCATGTGGGAGTGTGTGTGTCCCTGCCCTCTGGCCTCTCTCCCCTCCCCCCTCTGAGTCCTTCACTGTTACAGAGCCAGCGATTTGATTTCGTGCTCTGCTGTTTTCCTTCACTGACTGTGTTACAGAGAGGGCGGGGCAGACACTCATAGGGAAACCGGATATCTCGCCCCCTTCACACTTCCGGCTGGAGGCTTCATAGAACGTTGGTGTTGCTTTTTATATAGAGAGATTTGTATTTTCTTTGTGTTTGCTTCCAAGCGTTGAGTGTCTGTTCATCTTTTGTTTTTTTCCATGCTCGTTCGAGTTTCCTGGATTGTGTTTTTAGCTTTTTCAGTTCGGCATTGAACCATGGTATTGTGTTGTGTCTATGTGCGGTTCTTGTTCGTAAGAGTGCTATTTCATCTAGAATGCTTCTGCATCTTTTATCCCATTCTATGAGGTAGTATATGGAGTCCCTTTGTGTTGTCCATTCGTTATTGTATATCTGTTGCCAGAACGTTTTTGGGTCTACTTGTCCTCATGTGCTGTAAATTGTGTGTTCTTATATACAGTATGAACCCTTCTTCCGCCATTTTAGGGATAGGTTTAGTTTGTAGTGATCAGTCCAACAAAACTTAAACCTGGGCAACATAAAACTAAGGAAAAATAAAGGACAGATTGTAAGGCCCAATTAAAGGAGCCACAGGAGAAGCAGAAAAAAGACCGAAAGGCACTAAGAGGTCTCAAAAAAACTGGGCGAGTGAGGAAGGACAAAAAAACACACCTCAGGTTGGTGGGGGGGAAACTGAGGAGACTGCGTTTCCACAATGGGTAGCGTATGTGCGGTGGAGCACATCTTGTGCTCCACAAAGCTCTCTTTTTTTTTTTTTTTTTTTTTTTTTTTTACTGTGGCAAAAGCCAGACCAGGCGATGCGGATCAGCTCACTCACTTGTGAGAAGATGGAAGCCTGCTTCTCCTCGGAGAATACAAGATTCCTTGTTTAAAAGCTTCAACATGCTTTCTCCTCCAGATTACCATGAGTGGCAGAAAGTTCAAGGTAACATACTGCCCTCACCAATAGTGGTGTCACCAATAGTGTCACTGTATGATTCTAACTGTCCATGGAGAAAACAAAGTTTTATACCTATAACAGATGTTCTCCATGGACAGCAGGATCCTACAGCCACACTTCTCCTTTCCAACCCACCTGATGATGAAGCATGCTTTGAAATGGACTTACAATTAGTGCAGAAACTCCTGAGCAACCTCAGAAAACATTTCTAGAGTGTTTCTTAACTTTAGGAAGGTATTCCCAAATCAGCTCTGTTCTGATGATGATACCTAATAGAGCAGTTGTAGGATCTGGATCTGTATCTGGATTTTCAAAAGGCGTTTGACAAGGTACCTCATGAAAGGCTACAGAGGAAATTGGAGGGTCATGGGATAGGAGGAAATGTCCTATTGTGGATTAAAAACTGGTTGAAGGATAGGAAACAGAGAGTGGGGTTAAATGGGCAGTATTCACAATGGAGAAGGGTAGTTAGTGGGGTTCCTCAGGGGTCTGTGCTAGGACCGCTGCTTTTTAATATACTTATAAATGATTTAGAGATGGGAGTAACTAGCGAGGTAATTAAATTTGCTGATGACACAAAGTTATTCAAAGTCGTTAACTCGCGACAGGATTGTGAAAAATTACAAGAGGACCTTACGAGACTGGGAGACTGGGCGGCTAAATGGCAGATGACGTTTAATGTGAGCAAGTGCAAGGTGATGCATGTGGGAAAAAAGAACCCGAATTATAGCTACGTCATGCAAGGTTCCACGTTAGGAGTTACGGACCAAGAAAGGGATCTGGGTGTCGTCGTCGATAACACACTGAAACCTTCTGCTCAGTGTGCTGCTGCGGCTAGGAAAGCGAATAGAATGTTGGGTATTATTAGGAAAGGTATGGAAAACAGGTGTGAAGATGTTATAATGCCGTTGTATCGCTCCATGGTGCGACCGCACCTTGAGTATTGTGTTCAATTCTGGTCGCCGCATCTCAAGAAAGATATAGTAGAATTGGAAAAGGTGCAGCGAAGGGCGACTAAAATGATAGCGGGGATGGGACGACTTCCCTATGAAGAAAGACTAAGGAGGCTAGGGCTATTCAGCTTGGAGAAGAGACGGCTTAGGGGAGACATGATAGAGGTATATAAAATAATGAGTGGAGTGGAACAGGTGGATGTTCACGCTTTCCAAAAATACTAGGACTAGGGGGCATGCGATGAAACTACAGTGTAGTAAATTTAAAACAAATCGGAGAAAATCTTTCTTCACCCAACGTGTAATTAAACTCTGGAATTCATTGCCGGAAAATGTGGTGAAGGCGGTTAGCTTAGCAGAGTTTAAAAAAGGGTTGGACGGTTTCCTAAAGGACAAGTCCATAAACCGCTATTAAACGGACTTGGAAATATCCAAAATCCCAGGAATAACATGTATAGAATGTTTGTACGTTTGGGAACCTTGCCAGGTGCCCTTGGCCTGGATTGGCCGCTGTCGTGGACAAGATGCTGGGCTCGATGGACCCTTGGTCTTTTCCCAGTATGGCATTACTTATGTACTTATGATCCTGTTGTCCACGGAGAACAACCATTATAAATATTCAACTATGTTTTGTTTGTCCATAATTGGGTCCTAAGGAAAAAGAAAAGGTAAGCAAATCTAGGGGCAAGAATTTAACAGCTACATGTTAACTGGCCCGTTATCATCTTAAATCTTAAATCAAACACTTGAAGTAGATGCACAATTAATTAGTTAAAGCTTAGTAGTTCTTCTATTTTAAGCATTAGAATTCCTTGGGATATGTTGCTCAAGTAACTGAAACTCTTACCATGTACTCTCTTGCATGTTTGTGCAGTAGCTTGTAGCATTCCATTTCCTCTGTCTTTATAGGTTTAAGGAGCATGTCATGAGTAATTCTCCCAAGGATATTGTGTCCATTGAAGAACTTCTGTGGCTGAAATCAAAGATCATGTCTGAAACAGCCCAGGACAGTGAGGAGAAAGCAGCCATTGATGCTTTGAATGCAGAGGAACTGCCCCCAGGGGTGGAGCTCCCAGAAGAGGATAGTCTGGTATGTGACAAGGCCATAATCATATACACTAATTACTTGCATTCTGATAGGCCACACATAGTATTAGTAATGGCCATTGTGGGGGAGAGATCCAGATTTGAAAAAGACAACTCACCAAAGTGGAAAGGTCTCTTAGCAAGCTAGATGGGAAGGAATTGGGTGAAAAGCCTTGCATAGGAGTGGGTCTAAAATGACAGCCAAATGGGAAAGAGGGAGGTCCACTGATGAAAGCCTGATGGCAAGGAGTAAAGATAGGCCTTATGTGAAGGAGAATCCTTTATGAGAGCTGAGTACGCTAGGATAAGAGATCTTAGGAGGATGGATCTTTGAGTTGGATGGAGAGGAATGAGAAGGGGGGGGCTTAAAGTTGGAGAAAGATCTCTAGTGAGAGTTTGGTGGGAAGTAGTTAAGAGGGAGGCCTCAGCTGGTGATCAGAGAATAAACATGTAGATAATTTATCTTTGATTTTAGGACTGTGCCAGTATCATAAAACCGTCTTCCACTCCCACCCATGCTCCTTTTTTTTTTTTTTTTTGTATTTTGCATTACTTGTAGCTGGAGAAGCATACAGACAAGATTCGGGAGCTAATCATTGCCATAAGGGAGCAAATCTACACTCAGAATGAGATGGAAGTGAGCAAGCGCTGGAGTTTTGAGGAAGGGGTGAGTAGGAGCAGCTGCAGTGGAAGGAGGGGTGCCAAAAGGCCTCCGTATTGGTTGAGATCTCTTACAGATCCTCAAAATGTAAGGGTACAGTATTACCATGTACTTCAGGTGCGACAGAGCTAGCTAGCCAGTGGCTGCCTATCCTCACCTGCTGGTTGGCAGGATAGGGCGGGAAGATTATCCCTTAAGCCCTCAGTCTGATGCCTTATGCTACTTGTTTTCCGTTCCAGATCAAAAGGCCCTACTTCCATGTCAAGCCCCTGGAGCGAGCCCAGCTGAAGAACTGGCACGACTACTTGAACTTTGAAATGGCCAATGGATCCCACGAGCGCTGCATTGTGCTCTTTGAACGCTGTGTCATAGCATGTGCACTCTATGAGGAGTTCTGGGTGAAGGTGAGATGGCAGTGTGGGCAACTCAAAGCATATTCCTATGCCTGCTTAAAAGCTAAAAGGAAGAAGGCCTTTTAATTGTTTTATTTTGTTTATTTTTAATTTCTTATGTCTGTCTGAAAGCTACTGAAGTAACATAGTAGATGATGGCAGATTTGTTGTGTACATTCAGGGTAAAGTAAGTTTTGTGTTGTTTGGTTTTTTTGTTTTTTCTTCCCCTTGTTCTTTATCTGAATAATTTTTCATTTTCTTTTGCACTGTATGATATGTTTATGGCTGACTTCTGTATGCATTTCTCAGCCTAAGATGGAGGCAAGAAATTACAAAAGCAACTACCCTTTTTCTTCTTTGGAAAAGGCGGGCTGTCAAACTGAAAAGTCCTGCTAGAGCAATCAAGATGGGTGGATTTATGCTACCCTACCAGCAGATGGAGACAAGAGGACCATCATTTTTCTGTGACAACATACCTGTACTAAAGGAGTGATGCAGCCAAGGTACTTGTTAGTATTTCTGTCTCCAGCAGATGGTGGATATACTAGGCTGGTCCTGCAGGATTTGATGAGGCTCTCAAGGCTCTGGTCTTAGGGCTTTTTGTCGTGGTAGAGCAGGCCTTAGCCTTCACTTCCAGGATAACAATATGTGGTTTGCTTTCCTTGGTACAGTGTAACACTGGCTCTTTGAGTAACAATTTGTGAATTGTGTACCTTTGACTCTTTAGGCCTTCTGGTAGGCTAGGGTGGTTGGTTGTGCTTCCAGAATTCCTGCCTTTGAGCAGGGGTGTAAATCTGTTAAGAGAGGGTCTCCAGACAAGGTTCTTTCCCAAGCTGTTTTTGCTCCTCCCCTCTTTTTCTCTCTCCTCCCTCTTTAAATTGGTATTGGATTGAGGAAGAAGCCATGCTGGGGGAAAGCATCAGTCTCTAAAGGAGTTTTAAAGAAAAAAAATGACTAAGGGAGTTTGCTGCAGCAGAACAAAGCTGTATGGACAGAACTTTAACAGCCATGACCTCATTTCCCCATACCACCTGCTGAAGGGAGATGGACTTGATGTTCATTAAGATCGATGTTTGGAAGGGCAGAGTGTGGTCCCTACACCAATTACATTTTGACTTAGTTTGTATTAAGAACTTCAGCGCGGTAGGCTTAATCCTGAAGGTCAGAGTGCAGTCCCTACACCAATAAAATTTTGACTCGATTCATACTAAGACCTTCAGCGCTGTAGGCTTAATCCTTTGGAATTCTCTGCCCCTCCACCTGCGAACTCTTGTCACACAGAATTCTGTACGGTTCTAAAAACCTTTCTTTTCAAAAATGCTTTTATTTTCACTCGTGTACCCTAATTCCTTCTTCCTATAGGTCCACGGACTTCCACAGCCAGTGGTGCCATGCAATGACGCATATGATCACACTTTACTCTTTCTTCCTCCTGTCCTTTCTGTCCTATAAGATTATGGAGTTCTGTTTCCTTTTCCCTTTTGCTAATTCTTCACTACTCGATTCTCTTTCCTCTTTATAGTAGATCACCCTGAAAGTTCTTGTCATAGAGTGGTATTTCAAACCTTAAATAAAGTGAGGCGGGGGGAGTAAGAGGGGAAGGGGAGATAACTGGAACCAGTGTGGCAGGGTAAAGAAGGGAATGGAAATACTGGACCAGTGGATGGACAGGGTGACCTATACCGTGGCCCAGGGGTTCCCAAACTTTTTTGGTTCGCCCCCCCCCCCCCCCCCCCAGCCACATAGGTCTCTGTGGCACCCCCTCCCTTCCGATCACATGGGTCTCCGCACCCCCACCCCCTTGCCACATGGGTGTCCGCACACCCCCCCAAATGGGTCTCCCTTTCCCTGTAGCCCCCTCCTCTCACACCAGCACACCTCTGCCTCCCTGCAGTCCCCCTCCTCTCACACCAGCACACCTCTGCCTCCCTGCAGTCCCCCTCCTCTCACACCAGCACACCGCTACCTTCCTTTCTGCAGGTCCAGGATCACTGCTGCTTCCTTCTCCTTCCACTGCCACCGCTGCAATGCTTGCAGCTTACATTTTTGGGGGGCCATTCGCGATTCACACAGGCACTCCAAGGCCTTCCCAGTCTGCCATGTCTTCCCTTTTCTGATGCAGCTTCCTGTTGCGAGGGCTGGACGCGGCAGAGGGAAGTCCCCGCAGTGCTTGTGTGAATCGCGGATGGCCCAAAAATGTAGGCTGCAAGCACTGCAGCGACGATGGGGAAAGAAGTAGGAAGTGGCAGATGCTGGACCTGTGGGAGGAGAATGTAGGGAGCAATTCGCCATGGCACCCCTGAGAATTTGCTGTGGTTCACTAGGGTGCTGCGGCAGAGTTTGGGAACAGGTGCACTAGCCATTATATGGACGTACTATTTATTTTCATTCATTTTATTTAAAAACTTTTGTAACCCTCACTATCTATGATTCTAGGTGAGGTACAAAAATACATGCATAATACCAGAATATAACAATTAAGACAGAATAAATAAGAATGAAATACAATACAAATACTGATGTCATCAAATTGCATATTTAGGAGCCAATGCTCAAAGGTTCATGGTAGAATGTAATTCTACCGCAAACCTAGTGCAGGAAGATTGCCTCGGCATGCTCAGAGTAATGAACATGCAAATTAATTACACATTAAAATCGTGGCAGTAATTTGCTGCCCAGAGTTCACTTTTCTGTCAGTGCCTGAGCACTGATTGGCTCAGACGCTAACAGGAAAATTGAGAGAGATTTATTTATTTTTAAATTTATGCAGCAGCAACACCCAACTCAACACCTGTTCCCACACCTGCATACATCCCTGGTGTCTAGTGGCACCCACCCTGGCCCCACATACCCATCTCCTCCTCCCCGCCTCCATGTAAAAAAAAAAAAAAAAAACACCGTACACTCACAGCTTCTTCCTCCCTCACCCCCAAAGTCCCTTCAAAAAATCCCTGGTGTCTAATGGTACCCCTCCCCAAGTAGCCCCAAGATCCTGCACGGGGCTGTGTGCCACCATTTTGAAGAGTCAGGCAGGGCAGGGCTGAGACATGGCTGAAGTTAAATGTGAGGCTGTCCAAGGAAGTCCTGGAGGCTTATATTCTATTCTCAGTTGTGGATGTGTTATGAGATTAGGGGATCCCAAAGTCAAGCCTTGTTGCTCGTGAGGACCCAGTTGTGGTGGTTGCTGGAGACCCAGGAGGAAAGAATATCAGCTTGTTACAGAGGAGAAAGGTTCAAGTGATGAGGAATGATCCCGTCTTGAAATGGAAAAGGTGGATGCCTATTTTGGAGGAGATGCTGTCTTCTGGCGATGTTAACCAGTTCCGAGATGAAGGTTGCAGTACAACATACAAAGGGAGTTTCTGTCCAGCTGTTTCCTACTGGACAGGATGCTTCTATGATGGAGACTTGGACAGTCTGTTGCTGTTGATGTGATGGGACCCAATGGCTGCTGTGTGTATTTTTTTCTGTTCACAAGAGAGTGCTAGAGGCATGGCATCTCCGGGGTGGTGGTTTGATTGTGGCCCAAGAGTAGTCTCAGTGATTCCTAGTGGTTGCAGGGATCCTGGTGCCCTATGGGGTGATAGCCCTCAGCCCGTAGGGGTAATGACCCTGGTTGTGGCAAGCTCTCAACCTGTAAGCTGAGGGGCAGGGTATGTGAGGGAGTGAGTGGCATAGCGACAGGTGTCGCTCACTGATGAATTAGTTAAGTCACTTTACAGCAGGTGGCGCAAACATGCCATGTTAGAGATTGAGTCGGGGGGGGCGGGGGTCAGACCTGTCTGGAGTTAAATGCCCTGAGTCAGTATAGAGAAGGAGCGGCCCTGAGTGTAGACTATCAAGGCAGGAGATAACCTTGAATTGTATTCAGAAAGTACTTGCGTTTGGTGTATGTCCAGAAGAGACCCAAGACGGTGTGAATAGTCATTGTATTGGGCTAAGCTGGGAGCCAGCCCTAGGAAGAGTGCTAATATTGATACATAAAGAACCAGAGAGAAAGAAAGAGACTTTACTAGTAAAGTAAGAGGGGTGCACATGTTGAGTCATAAAGTATTTTCCTTTTTGCTTGAAAACCCTGCATGTATGACTCTGTTGTGACGGATCCAAGCCACACCCTTGATCACATTACCACATTAGCACCGGCGGTAACTTTCAGCATCAGCACCTTGTGACAAAGCGCCTAGCTACCTGCCTGGGGCTAACCCTGTGGCCACCTGAAGGGTCTGTCTACAGCACTGCTCAGGTCCGCCTGCACCTGCTGCTTGTGCTTTACACTAGCACACTCCACCCCACCCCACCGACTGGGTCTCACTTGCCTCTGGTCGAGTCTCCCACTCTCAGGTTATTCCCTGGTGATTTCTAGGTTATGGGGCCACACTCTCAGGGGTCCCACAGACCCAGCACACAAACCACCAGGATTCTTAGTCAGTCCAGGACAGCAGAGTCAATAAACTAATTAGGTTTGTTGTCAGAGTAGAACAGTGAACCATATAAAACAGATGGAAAAGAACAGGCAATAACAGATAACTGAATATGGATCAAATATATCTAAACATTTGTTTACTGCCTAAATAGTGCCTGTGGAGTTCAGGAACAAGATATAGCTGCTCGCAGGGTATGAAGTCTAACTGTTCACAGGGTCTCAAGAAAAGAGAACCTTCTCTTTCCATTCCCTTATCTGTGACTTAAAAAAAAAATTACTTCACAGCTTAAGCTAACAGATTTTGACAGGAAGAAGAAACATTTGCTTCTAGTACAGCTTTAACTGTTCACAGGGTCTCAGGAAAAGAGAACCTTCTCTTTCCACTCCCTTATCTGAGACTAAAAAATTACCTCACACAGGCATGGCAGCTTAGCTAACAGCGGGGTTGGCATATAAAAAAAAAAATTCCCGCTCAAAACCCGCCCAAAAACCGCACACACCCCACCCCCGACGTCATCACCCCCACCCCTGCCGTCATCAACCTCGCCCCTTCCGTCATCGCCCCCGCCGTCAGCCCCACCCCTTCCGTCATCGCCCCCGCCGTCAGCCCCGCCCCCACCGTCATTGCCCCACCCAATACGTCAAACCCCGCCCAAAACATCACAACCCCCGCCTCTGTTGCCATTAGCCCCACCCCCGCCGGCCGAAAAACCGCCCAAAACCCGCATAGAAAAAAGAAAACGAGCCCAAAAAACCGCAACCCGCCGCGGGCAAAAGTTTCCCGCGGCGGGTTGCGGAAAACCGCCCATCTGGCAACCCTGGCTAACAGCTTTTGGCGGGAAGAAGAAACTGTTGCTTCTGGTACAGCTTTAACAAAAAAGACAATCGCCATCTGCTGGCCAATTAGGAGACATACATATCATTAAAATAATTTAGAAGAAATACATGTCATCAGGAAAATAATACAGTTCATAGGCTTAGAAACCCACTGTTCCTCAGCAATCTTCCAGACCGTTCAAGACGCTTGGGTTATGCACCAGCAGAGGGAGACTGAGAACACTAAAACTTCTTATACAAGTAGCTTGTGCAGACGCTTCTACTAACCAGTATTTTCTCAGTCTCAGCAGAGGGTAGAAGTGTGCAGCCTGTGCAGTGTACTCAGTCTGGTAGGGGTTTCTAGGTTGGGTTGTAAATGTTAGAGAACCCACACTTGGATCTCTATTACAGGGTGTGAATCCTAAGGGGCTTCTTATTCCCTGTGGGGTGTCACACCCGGGTGGCCGGGTCCCTCCCCCTGTGCTCTTCCTCTGGAGGACTGCTTGACCTCGGCTACAGACCTCGTTGTGTACCCTTGAGGGGTTTAGGCATTGGCAACGAGGTTTTAAAAATAAATAAACGTTTTTAAAAGGCAGCTATTTTGGCCATTCTTGTGGCAGTCCAGAGATAAAACTTCAAGGGCATTCTTGCCTTAGGCGGTTTTGCCTATTAGTCTGTCAGAGCACAAAGCAACTGTTTGTTTTTATTGTGTTCACAGCCATTATGTCTAAGCCGGTGAGGTGTCGGTTTTGCGCGAAGCGCGGCGTTGAAGTGAAAGGTAGCCAATGTAAATTTTGTGGGGAGCCTACGTTGTCAGCGCTCTTGCCCCCGTGCTTTCCTCTGAGTCGGCGGAGGTGTTGGGCAGCGATTTGACCGCACATTCCGGGCCAGCAATGGCAGGGCCGGTTTTGGCGGAAAACGCGGCCATTTTGGTTGCGCGTCCTGTGTCAGCCTTGACGGAGCCATTTTTGCCGGGAAGCGCAGCCCTTTTGGCCGCGCATTCTGTGCCGGGGGACCTGTGTGTGGCGGGAAGCACGCCTAGTTTAGCCATGGATCACGCAATGGACCGGCTGCCGCGAGGAGGGGGGTCCGTCGCGGAGACTGCGAGAAGTGTTGTTGGGGCTTCAGCAGCGTCGGGGGGGGGGGGGGGTTGGGTCTGGTTTCCCCCCTGAGTTTGTTTGGTCTCTGTATAATGCCTGGAGAGCTGGCCCCTCTTAGGCTGTTTGTTCCCCGGAGGCTGCTAGCTCAGTGGGAGTTAAGCGCCCGCGGGTGGATATTTCGGAGCCTATGGAGATACTTTCTCTGTCTGGGTCGGATGTTTAGATGAGTCTGAGGATCAGGATGGGCTAAGGCCTGGGGAAGATTCTTCAGTGGTTCGCATTTTTCATAAGGAGGAGTTGTTAGAGCTCGTTGATCAGGTGATCTCTACTTTGATGTTTGCTCCGGCGGCCACTCCCTCTGTGGAGGGACCCCAGGTAGATCACTTGGTTAAGGGGATTCGGAGAGCCTCCCGTTCCTTTCCCATGAATTCAAACATTAGAGACATGGTTTTTCAGGAATGGTCTGTGCCGGAGGCTGCTTGTAAGATGTCTAGGGCTATGGCGCGGCTGTATCCCTTGCCTCCGGAAGATACCGCGTTCTCAATGTTACCTGTTTTTGTATGGAGACATTTGAATATGTCATAGTCGTAGTTCGTGCGGGACAGTGTTTTTAATGTCCTTAGATCTGCTGGAATCTTATCTACATATTCCTATCAGGACCGTCTCCAAAGGGTTTTGTGCGGTTTTGCGATTTTTGGACACCATTTTTCGGTTTCAGGCTCTACCGTTGCATCTCTCAACAGTCCCTCATACTTTCACCAAAGTTTTGGTAGTGCTGGCAGTGGCTCTTATGAAAGAGGGAATTCTACTTTCCAGTTTCTAGGTGACCGCCAAATCAGGGAAACTTCTTACCTAAAGAGTCGGCAGCTCTTAGGCCGAGTGGTACAATATTTTTTGTAGTTCTTAGGTTGGCTACTAAAAGTGGTCAAGAGCCGTCTGATTACTTTGCAGTTTCTAGGAAACTTAGGGGTTACCTTAGACACGGCGTGGAGTCGTGGGGTTCTTTCTTTCCCACGCCACAGTTCTTCAAGCATTGCTTCTAAGTCGCGTTCTTTATGTTCAACATTATATTCAGGTTACCTTCCATGGCAGCGACTTTAGAAGTTCTTTCTTGGGCTACACCTTTTAATGAGATCTCTCTAATTTTCTCTCATTTCCAGATATTCCTTTTGGATGGCATCCCCTCAGCTGAGTCGGTCTCTGCATTCTCAACAGCGCAGCACTCGGTTCTGGTGGTTGAGATTCAACATTCTCACTGCAGGTATGCCTGTAGAGTATACACAGTGGACAGTTTTTTAACCATCGTCAGTCTCCGTGGATGGTGAGCATGGTGTTTAGGCAAGCTACCCCATATTCAGTGGTCTCCTTTGGCAGTTTTACACTCCTGCAATTTCTTGGACATTAGAACAATTTGTCTGGCTCTGGAGGAGTTTTCTTTCCCGACTGCATAGCGAGGTGGTGAGAGTCGGTCGGACAATTTCATGGCAGTAGCGTATGTCATTCATCAAAGGGGAATGAGGAATCTACTCTTCACATGGCAGAAGGCAAGTCTCTTGGCATAGGCAGACTTTCTCCTTACTGCCATTAAAAGATTAATTTCTTATTTCACCCTAGTTCCAGGGGAATGGACTCTCACCTTTTCAGAGTTTTCAATTGATAATAGCTTAAGAGGACACTCCAGTTCTAGAACCTTTTCATTTCGTTCTCTCCTCACAGGTTCCTCGCTTACTCTCTCGCTGAAAAGACGCGGCAGGGGTGCATGCACTCTTGCAGCAGTGGTCTTCCGGTCTTCTTCATCTCTTTCCTCCATATTTTTCTCTTGGGTCGTCTTTTACAAAAGATTGAGACACATGAGGGTCCGGTAGATCTGGTAGCTCCAGCTTGGTCCTGAAGTCCGTGATACGCGGATCTTCTGTGTCTGTCTCGGCGTCTTATCTACATCTTCCGGTTAGCAAGGCCCTGCTGTTCCAAGGTCCCATCTGTCATCCAGACCAGGCTTGTTTTTGTTTTAGGGTTTGGCTCTTCTACGGGCTTGAGAAGCTCAGAGAGAATTTGCCTCTTCAGTAATTGTTCCTATGCTGCGGTTGCGTCGTCGGGCCACGTCTCTCACTCATAGTCGCACTTAGTGCATTTTTTGGAAGATAGTTGTTCAGAAGTTGCAGTGGTACACATGTTGGATAATGGATGTTCTCTCTCATCTGTTTCCCTGCAGATTGCAGCTGTTGTTTTTCTTTAAGATTTGCTCTCTTAAGACACTGTTTTCAGTAGCCTTTGATTCAACTAGGAGAGTCTCGGGGCTGCAAGCTTCTTTCCTGCAGGTCTCAGTTTTTTCTTTTTGGAATTCTCTTTTGGTTTCCGAGAAACACGTAGTTCTACGTTTCGGATACTTCTACATCTGGTTCCTTCTTTCCTGTCTACCGTAGTTTCACTTTTTCATCTTACCCAATCAGTTTTTTATTTTTCTTCTGGGGTCTTCTTCGGGAGTACAAGCTCACAGGAAGCTGAATAATTTAGATATTAAGGGAGCCCTTAGCGATTCAGAGAGCTGTTACACGGTATTGGACAGCTATTGAATATTTTTGGCGCTCTGATGTTTTTTTTTTTTTTTGTCTTTCTAGCCAGTCGGCGTAAGGTTTTGGCAGTCTCTACCTCACTATATCTCAATGGATTAAGGAGATCAGAGCTTCTAATTGTTTTCTCACCGGGAGTGCAGTTACTGAGAGTGTTAGGACACATTCCACTACTTGATAAGCATTTCCTCCTTGGCAGAGTGATTTTTTTTACTGCCATCTGCGCTCATTTGTAAGGTGGCAACATTGGCTTCCCTTCATTCTTTTTCTGTTTACTACACACTAGATGGTCATTGTCGCCAGTAGGTGGTCTTTGCAACTCCAGTATTCCCAGCAGGTTTGATAGGGTTCCTCCCTTAACATTACTGCTTTGGTACTTCCCATCAGTCCAATCCTGGTCCGGTCCGGAGGGACGCTAAGGAAGGAGAAATTAGATCTTACCTGCTAATTTGCTTTCCTTTAGTCCCTCCGGACCAGACCAGGCCCCTCCCATGTTTAGTCAATTTTTCACATTTTCTTTTTTCTTAAGTTTGCAGTGATATCGTTCCTTTCAACTCACGGAATATTAAAAAAACAAAACAAAAAGACCATAGGCTAGTATATGTATAGAACTTTAAGTGGGCCATTCCATGTCTCTGGTGAGAGTTGCTGGTGAGCTCAGTTGCTGGTATATATATATATATATATCTTTAAGTAGCACATACCACTTCTCTGCTGACATTTGCTGGGGTGCTCAGTTGCTGGTATATATATGTAAAACTTTCAGTGAGCCATACCACTTCTCTGGTGAGAGTTGCTGGTCAGCTCTAATACAAGTGAGCCATACCACTTCTCTGGTGAGAGTTGCTGGTCAGCTCTAATACAAGTGAGCCATACCACTTCTCTGGTGAGAGTTGCTGGTGAGCTCTAATACTCGGCATTGCCGAGTGCTTTGTGGCTGCTATGATTCCATGTGGCACAGAAGGCTGGTCTTCTTTCTTTCTTTCCTGCTTTGTTAGTCAAATACTGAGGCTAGGGTCACATGGCCAGGCCTCTCATTGGCTCTCTAGTCTTAGAATTTTCTCAGTCTCCACCTGCTGGTAGGCGTGCACAACCCATCAGTCCAATCGTGGTCCGGTCCGGAGGGGCTAAAGGAAAGCAAATTAGCAGGTAAGATCTAATTTCTCCTTATCTTCTCTTCATAAAGGAAGTAGTCTATCCTCTATAATTTGCTGCTCTTATTTGAACTTTTTCTAGTTGCACTATATCCTTTTTTTTTTTTTTTAATGAGACATTCAGAAAACAGTACTTAGATGCAGGTGCACCAGAGGCCTATGTAGATGCATAATGATATTCTTAGTTTTGCTCTCCTTTGCTTTTTGACAAGTCTCTTTCTATTCCTCATCCCATCAGACCAGTGAGTATGTGGTCTCCTACTAGCAGATGGAGACAGAACTGCTGGTTTTGTGACATTGCCCTAAAGGGTCCTGTGAACTAGCCAGTATTTCCTTAGCGTCCTTCCGGACCGGACCAGGATTGGACTGATGGGTTGTGCTCGCCTACCAGCAGGTGGAGACTGAGAAAAACTCTGACTCTAGAGAGCCAATAGGAGCCCTGGCCATGTGACCTTAGCCTCAGTATTTTCTCAGTCTCCCAGCAGGTAGGAAGCGAGCCCATTAGTCTCTCTCTTTCTCTTTTAGAGGTTTACAATAAGAACAACATTGCTACCTCTTCTTCTGTGCCTAGGAATTCTCTGTTAGACGCTGGTCAGGTAGGGACTTCTTTTCCTTTCTTTTACAGCCTCTGGGGGTGTCAAACTCGGATGTCTCCGGGTCCCTCCCCCCTTCCTCCCCATCTCCCATACATAGCTGGGAAGGACTACCCTTTGTTTAGAAAGGTGTATGTCTTTGGGAGAGGCAGCCACTATAGAAAGTTAAATCTTATAAGCATTTTAAGGAGCAAGCTACATCCCCCGGCTTCTAACGAGCAGACAGCTATGTGTTGTTCTATTACTCTTCAGCGGAGTTTTCCCCATTACTTTAACGAGCAGGCAGCTCTGGTTGCTGTTTTAGGTGTCTATTTTATCTAGCTGGTTAAAAAAAAAAAAAAAAAAAAAAAAAGAGGCAGCAGTAATTTGGAGGAGTTTAGGTGTAAAAAAAAAAAAAAAAAAAAAAATTAAAGACAACTTGTCCCCACTGACTGAATGAGCAGACAGCTACATTTGATTGCATGGGAATGCTGTGAGTCAGCTGTGTAAAAAAAAAAGAGTAAGCGGCAGCATTTTGTTTTCAGCCCTCTTTGAGTTGAGCTGTATTTATTTAGCACTGCCGTTTGTGTTCTTCCCTAAGCGGTTTGTTCGGCGGAGCAGGGCTTAAAAAAAAAAAAAAAAAAAGAGATTTTGGCGCGAATCGGGTACGCGCTTGCACGCGCGTTACCGTCATGTCCGAGAAGCTGAGACGCGCTGTATGCCAGCATCGGGGATCTCCTCTTCCAGCTCCTGTAAATATTGTGCGCCGCTGGGGGGTGCGTCGGGACTTTCTTTTTCGCCGTCTTCGGGCCGTTTGGGGCTGATCTTTCTCAGGAGTCGCCTATGTTCTTTAGGGGGGGTCATTTCTTTGCTTTTTATGTTTTTAATGTTGAGTAGCTGGTTGCTGTAGCCTAATAGTCAGCACTACAGTCTCTGAAGCTGCTACTACTACTATTTATCATTTCTAAAGCGCTACTAGAAAAACGCAGCGCTGTACACTTGAATATGAAGAGACAGTCCCTGCTCCTCAGATCTTACAATCTCATTAGGACAGACAAAACAAACAAGAGATAAGGAGATTTTAAAGTGAGCAGGTTTAAAATAAGGGTTCTGAACAGAGTGAATAAGGGTTAGGAGTTAAAAGCAGCATCAAAAGGTGGGCTACAGAACTGGGTGCAGGTCCCAGTTTTAGTAATTTATTTCTCTTTCTGGGACTCCTGTATGTCTGTGTCCCACTATATATGCATTACTTGGCCAGCCTGTTTGATGTTTGTTTCTTTATAATCTCGGATGGCGTTTGTCTGTGGGCTAGGAGCCAACTTTTCAAAATTATTGAGGGTGCTAAGTCCAATGAAAATGACCCCTCCCTGGACATATACATGAGTTTTTCTCAATATCGGGGGTGCTCAAGCACCCACAGCACCCACAGAGTCGGCTCCAATGTGACTGTGGGAAGGTAGTTCACAGTTGTGTTTTTTTTGTTATAGCATTTTTCGAAAGGTTGCTTTCCATACCAGGATATTTCCTATATGTTAGCTATACGTTTGTTCTTCCACAGGCATGGGGGCAGTAAGGATGTTATCATAGGTACATGCCACTCTCACCTGTTTAACTTTGTGTCATGAAATCATAGTTGCAGGCTACTCTTACATGACAGTCATCTTCTTATTTCCTCTGTCCAGGAGTTCTTGCGGTTTTATTTTTAGATGGTTATGCTTTTCATTTCGCCTCCTTTCTCTATCGCTCTCACGGCAAGGCATGTGAAGTAGGGGTCTCCCTACATAGACTCTTGGATCTTAGACCGTTTTCTCTCTTGATTCTTCCGAATGCAATTTTAATTTCTAGTTCCTAAGAATGGATCTCCCTTCCTCCTATTTGGAATCTCACTGCCGTCATGCGCACTCTCAATGTCTCAAATCTTTATCACAAGAACCTAGTTCCTAAGAAGGAATTTTCCTTACTCCTATTTCAATTCTAAATGCTGTCAAGAGCGCTCTCAAAGTCTCAAGTCTTTTTCATGAAAGCCTTCGATCCATAGTGAAGCTTCGTGCAGCACATTTTTTGATACAAACTTTTCTGCATATTTCTCTTAGGAGAGTTTCTGAGAAGGATAGAGCCCGGTGTGAAGGAAGCTAAGCAGGGTCCGCCCGGGCTGGGTCCTGGAAGTGTGACCAGCTCACAATGTGCAATAATGTCCCTTCACGACACTGTTTTCCAGTCTCTAAAAGTTCATCATAGTTATGCTACCCCTCAGAAAAGGGGAGATTCTTCTTCACTCATGGCGAGTCAGCTAGCTATTTAAAAAAAAAAAACAAAAACCTCTTGTCGACAAGTCAGCAAGTCGCAGACCGAGAAGTGCAATTTTTATGGTTCTCAGGATGCCTAGTACTGGTGGTCAAGAGTCGTCTAAATATTTCGCAGTCTCCACAATATTTTGGGGTTACATGCGACATAGTTGCAAGGTTTTTTTCCCCTGGGCAATTGCCTTTTGCAGTCTCATGAGCTGCACTCCCGTGCTCTTTATCTTTTTGAGTGTTCTGAAGCATTTGCAGCTTCCCTTTTGTTTTTTTCCCCGAGACTGCTGCTCTTCTTTTCGGCATTAGTTGAGTAGGACATTCCTCCTGGCATTTGGTTTTACTTCCAGGACTACCATGTGGTCTCTTTACTTTGTAGCTTAATTTTTTCCTTCTTGGCTCTTGGCATTCGGTTTGCTTTCAGGATTACCATGTGGTCTCTTTACATTGCAACTAGGGGACTGTCAGTCGCTCTCGGAGCAAGGAGGTATCCCTGAGGGCTAGCGTTTTATTCTGAGCACTCTGTCTTTGGTCAGCATTGTTGCCATGTTATGTTAGTCCGGAATGCTCTTTCTGTACTCTCATAGGACTGTTATCATCTTAGGTTTCTTCAAAGACTCAATCCTGCTCTCTGGCAGGACTGTTTCTAGCTTATGTTCTTTCAGAATGGTCTTCGGTCTCCTGGTAGGTCTGTTGCCTTCTTAGGCTACATATTGAGGCCCCTGGTAGGTCTCTGGTCTTCTTGTGTATTGAAGGTACATCCTTTCCTCGGACAGTTCTACTATCTGGTCATTCTGTTTCTTTACAGGGCTTGCATGTGCCCCCCTTTACACGATTGACATGTATGTCATTTTATTTTTGCATGTTTTCACTTTTCTCTGTAAGCTGCCTAAGGGGTAATCTAGCGAACAGTGCAGTGAGATGTCATCGGGGAGGCCCAGCTTCGGTTCTCACTCTGACTCTAATCGTCCTGCCTCCTAGGTGGGTTCACATCCGCACTGACGTTTGGTTTATTTCATGGCTGATGTCTGTTTTATTCAAGGGGAGTCATTTGTATGGATCTACCATCTGACCAGCCCTGTAGCATGCCATCCCCTTCTGGCATGGTGGCCTTCTCTTCAGGTCGGGCATTTCGCTTAGATATTTGGATCTCAGGGGCGTAACCCTTATGTTTTTTGTTTGTTTGTTTGTTTGTTGTTGTTTTTTTTCCTTGCAGATATACCAGGCTGCCTTTTAGGTTGTCATCTTGACTTTTTATGGAGCCGAGGGGGTTTTCTGTTTTCTCTAGAGGACCTTCTCTCTTCCCCAGTCCGGCCTCTTTGTTTCTCTCTTGCTCAGGCTGGTGCATGCTCTCAGTCTGGGACAGGCATTCAGCCTTGCTAAGCAGGATGGCATCTTTTGTAGTTGCAGTATTCTCTTCTCAGCTTTTAGCCTCTGTGCCTTAGTGACATTGTCAGAGGGACAGGGTGTTATTCTTCTTCGCACGATAATTCAAAATCATCTTGTTTCCTTTAAGGTTTCTTTCTCCTTTCAGACACTGTTGTTAGTAGCCATGGCTTCAGCTAGCAGGGTCAGGACTGCAAGTTTCTCTCATACAGGTTTTCTTTTTTTCCAATCAGCTAGTACGTCTAGGTAAGAGGTACTTCTTCACCTGGGTATTTCTTTTTCACTCTACCTTAGTTTCCCATTTTTCATCTTTTCCAATCACTTTTTTCTTACTGGTCTGGACTCTTCTACTGGCGTTCAAGATCACAGGAAATTATATGCTTTATATATGCTTTACATATTAAAACAGATCTTATATATTTAGAGAGCTGTTACAAGCTATTTGGTCCTTCCTTTTGGTACTTCTAGTCAAGGTAAGGTTGCCGTTGTTTCGGCCTCACTATATCTCGACGTATTAAGGAATTCATACCTTCTATTTGTCTACTCACTGGGGGACCATTTCCTGAGAGTGTTATAACATATGCTCCATCTTGAAAAGCGGGGTTCTTTCCTTCGCACAGCGATTTTTGGTGCACTAGGTGCACATTTTGTACGATGCCATTTTGAGCTTATCTTCATTCTCTTTTGATTGATATACACTCTACATGTTCATTGTCGCCAGGAGGTGATCTATGCAACTCGGAGATGCTTAGGGGTTTGAAAGGGTCCCTCCCTTAAGGTTACTGCTTTGGTACTTCCCATCAGTCCAATCCTGGTCCGGTCCGGAGGGACGCTAAGGAAGGAGAAATTAGATCTTACCTGCTAATTTGCTTTCCTTTAGTCCCTCCGGACCGGACCAGGCCCCTCCCATATTTTGTCACTTTTTCAACGGGGTATTAAAAAAAAAAAAAAAAAGACGCTTGTACATATATAGGACTTTAAGTGGACCATGCCACCACGTCTCTGGTCGGAGTTGCTGGTGGGTTCAGTTGCTGGAATATATGTGTATGTATGTATTTATATATCTATCTATATATGTATGTATATATTTATATATCTATATATGTATAGAACTTTGAGGTCCTTAGCACTTCTGTGCTGAGAGTTGCTGGTGAGTTCTAATTCAAGTGAGCCATACCACTTCTCTGGTAGGAGCTGCTGGTGAGCTTTCCTACAAAAGGGACATACCACTTCTCTGGTGAGAGTTGCTGGGGTACCCAATTGCTGGTATATATATATGTGAACCTTTAAATAAGCCATGCTAGTATATATATGTGAAACTTTAAGTAAGCCATACCACTTCTCTGGTGAGAGTTGCTGGTGAGCTATAAGACAAGTGAGCCATACCACTTCTCTGGTGAGAGTTGCTGGTGAGCTATAATACAAGGGAGCCATACCACTTCTCTGGTGAGAGTTGCTGGTGAGCTGTAGTACAAATCGGGCCATACCACTTCTCTGGTAAGAGTTGTTGGTGAGCTCTGATACTTGGCATTGCCGAGTGCTTTGTGGCTGCTAGGATTCCATACGGCACAGATGGTCTTTCTTTCTTTCTTTCCTGCTTTGTTATTCAAATACTGAGGCTAAGGTCACATGGCCAGGGCTCCTATTGGCTCTCTAGAGTCAGAGTTTTTCTCAGTCTCCACCTGCTGGTAGGCGAGCACAACCCATCAGTCCAATCCTGGTCCGGTCCGGAGGGACTAAAGGAAAGCAAATTAGCAGGTAAGATCTAATTTCTCCTTCTCAGTCTCCAGCAGATGGTAGGTGAGTTCCTGTGCAACATTGTTCTGGTCTGGAAGGCTTGTTGTTTTTTTTATCTAATTAGGGTACACTGGGGTTGGCCCCATAAAATATAAAGAAAATTAAAAGATAAAGGCAACTGAGGACTTGCGGAGTTTGTTCTTAAAGTCCAAGGGCGGGGATAGGTGCAGACTTAGTGGCTAGATCCTACACCCCTTTCCATGGTGTGAGCATCCCAGGATTGTGCCTTGGTCCCCCTTCCTCCAATCATGGGAAAAAAGCTCTTTGAGTGCCACCAGAATCCAGGAAAAAACATGCAAAAAAAAATAGAGGTCACTTTGTTGCTGACCTGAAGGAGTTGGGAGCCGACTAGGTATTGGAGGGGGGAATTGAGCCTTTGGTATTGGTGGAGTTATCAGAAACCTTGGTGCTGTTTCCTTGTGAGAAGGGCATGGTGACTGTAGTGGAGCATGGCCATCAGTGTATGACCTTAAGCTCCAGGTTGCTGGTAGCATTGACAAGTGGCCATGCTGCGGCTGCTGCAAATATGAAACGTGTGCCTTGCAGACAGTCCTGGGTCTTTTAGAGAGATCAGCATCTGGGCTGAATTAGATGAGGAACACAGTTTTGCTGGGAACATCTACTATTTTGGGAGGCAGCTCTGACTCTGCAGCAGTCAGAGGAGCTGCCAATGCTTTCTCTTAAGGATTCAGTAGGGGAAGTTTTGTTGTGTGTGTGGGGGGGGGGGGGGGGCTTCTCTTTTCTCCCCTTGGTTCATGCTTCTGGTGTTCCAGGCATTTTATTTAAAGCACGGAATGCTTGCGAGTGAACAGGGGAGTAACAGGGGGCTCCATGAAGTTGAGGGCCCTTCAGGAACCAAGAAGCTGAAGTTGGCACATATGCTGGAATTGGAGGATGAAGGATTAGTTGAGTTGGTAGGCTTGGGGACCCTGCTTGAGGAGTTTGGAGAGTCTATGGATTCCTGGATGGGAACCCCTTGGAGGGGGAAGCAGAGATAATCACCAGAGGGAATGCTTCCATTGTAAGGATTTTCAGATATGATGAGCTTCCTTACCCTGATAATCACAGGTTCTTGAAGTGCTACAGCAAAGCAACCACCAGAGATAGCCAAGAAAGGGGATCCCCTCCTTGTGAGGGTTTGGAAGCCTGCCAAGATTTTTCCTGTGCATTTGTGGTCTCAGTGATGGTGGACGTGAAGTGGCAGTCACACTTAAGGTCAGTAGTTCCATGGTGCAGTGTACCAGTTGCCACCACTGAGGAAGGAAAAACTCCACCACCTTAGGGTGGATTCTCTGGTTTCAGCAGTGACCAAGAAGACTACTGTTTCTTTGATAAGTGGAGTGACAGTGAGGGATCCCCAGGATTGTTGGAAGCCTTGTTGAAGCATTCATTCATTTGTAGTGATGCAAGTTGCAGCGTGTAGAGGTTATGTGGCCTGGGCTTGTTTTTGCTGTGCAGAGTAGTTGCCCAATAACCCAAAATGGGATTCTCTGGATGTGACGGTAGAGTCATGCGTCTTTAGATTGGGTTGACCTTTTTGGCTGATACCATGTATGATTTCATCAGGCTTTCCATAAAGAATCTAGTTCTGTCATCACAGAGACAGCTTCTGTGGCTTGGGAGTTGGTCAACAGATGAAGCTCGACTTACCTCAGTAAATTGCCTTACCAGGGTATACTGCTATTTTGCAAAGACGGATCTAGGAGAGTCATATTTATTTATTTATTTAGATTTTGCTCACACCTTTTTCAGTAGTAGCTCAAGGTGTGAGTTACATTCAGGTACACTGGATATTTCTCTGTCCCCGGAGGGCTCACAGTCTAAGTTTGTACCTGAGGCAATGGAGGATTAAGTGACTTGCCCAAGATCACAAGGAGCAGCAGCAGGATTTGAACTGGCCACCTCTGGATTACAAGACCGGTGCTCTAACCACTAGGCCACTCCTCCACTCCATAGATTCCTAGACTTGTGGAGGATCAGCTGCCTTGTTCTTTCCAGTCGGTCACTGCCAGGGACTGATTTAGAGAGACTTAAGAGGTACAATCTAGGTAGAGTTAATGGATCTCGGAGGAGTAGGTTGTAGTCCTGTCAGATCGCTAGGAGAAGAAGATGTGAAGATGCTCAAGGAACATCTGGAGCCTTTTGAACCTCCCAGTGAAAGTGTTGGGGCCCAGATTTAGGTGGTTCACATAGGTGGTCATTTTGAAACTCTTACCAGAACTGGGCCCAGATAACCTCGGATCAGTGGGTGCTGGAGGTACAGGAGGGGTATGTCCTCAAGTTCGTGCACCTGCTGGTTGACAGCTTCAAAGTCTTCTTGTTGGTCACCTCAAAGATTGAAGGTCGTACATGTGACCTTGGACAGTTTAATGCAGTTGGAGACACTCCCCTATGCCACTTAAAAAATAAGGAACAGACAGATAATCAGTCTACATTTTGTGACACCCAAGAAGATCAAAATAAAAAAGGTAATATATGACACCAAATCCAACCTGTAAAAAAAAAAAAAAATACTATAAAGTATAGAACTTAAAATATATATCATAAAGTATATAACAAAAGGACATCAGATATACTTTTATAAATTATGTTTGATCCATGGGACCTCTTATAGCGCAAAGTTATTTTAAGTCCAATCCTCAGAATAGCTTTCAGTCACTTGTCACTCCCCCCTCAATTACTTAAAAATGAGCTTCATTCAGTATATGAAAAATAAAAGAATATAAAATATATGTATATATTAGCAATCACTTATCTGCACTCAAGTTTCCAGCACTGAGAGCATGGAACACAAATAAAAGCAATGGCATTTCGGCTAGACACCTGCCTCTGGGATTGGTAAAATAAGACTGAAGATTGCTACATATAACTCTGTGAGTAAAACAAAAAAGTCAAAAACAGATAGTCAAAAACATGCCACACAAAAATAAAAATGCTTACTTTATTAGACGTAGCTTAAGGTGGAGGAAAAACCACCGATCACACGGCTTATAAGCATCGTTGTCAAGGAATGCCTAGCACCCGCCTGGGGCTAACTCAGTGACCACCTGGAGGGTCTGTCCCCAGCATTGCTCAGGTCCGCCTGCACCTGCCGCTTGTGCTCAATACTAGCACCCTTCTCTCCACTGACTGGGTCTCAATTGCCTTTGGGCGAGTCTCCCAATCTCAGGTTATTCCCTGGTGATTTCTAGGTTACTGTGGCCACACTCTCAGGGGTCCCATAGTTCCTAGAAAACACCCATAAACGTAAACCACAAACCACCAGGATTCTTAGTCCAGAACAAAAGAGCCAGTAAGCTAATAAGGTTTAGTGTCACAAAATTAGAATAGTGAACCATATAAAACAGATGGAAAAGTAACAGGTAACTGAATAAGGATCAGTATTAAAACTGTCTAAACACTTTGTCACTACCTGGGTAGCACCTGGGAAGCTTCAGGAAATTAACTGCTCACAAGCCTTGAACAGGGTTTCAGGACGTACTGAGACTAAATATTACCTCACAGCTTAGGCGGGAAAAAACTGCCACTTCTGTAACAGCTTTACAAAAAAAAAGACAATCACTATCTGCTGGCCAAACAAGGGAAATGCACTAGGGAACAAATATGTTATACATTCACTTAAGAAGTCACGGACGTAAATCCCCTGTTTCATCACAGTTATGATGTCAGCGAATCGGAAAAACATAACGTGATGATGTATGTTTCTCTTTTTTATGTTTAACAGTTTTTTATTGATGACCATTCCAAAAGTACAAATCCACCTGAACATGGCAGTCTCAAAACATTTGTATAAAACTCAGTGGAACATCACTGAAAACATGTATCATTACATATAGCCATCAATTTTGTCATATAACATTGTCCCTCCCTCCCCCCAATCCCTATTCTGTATTATTTTAGAAGAGAAAAAATTATTCTATTGATGTTACTGTCAATTGTAAATATTGTCAATAAACATTTATCTAATACAAGTCTTTGTCTGTTTCCCCCCCCCCCCCCCGTTTATTCCTTATCATAATCGAATCTAGAGTGTCATCAAAAGGTTTCATTAAAGGTTCCTTTCCTCCCCTTCCCCCCCCTCCCCTCCCCCCCTATTCCTATACCATGTAATTCTATATTAGCGTTAACCATTAAACATATAAAGCCATTTATCTTCCCCTCCCTTCCTCTCCCATGAGTGTGTTCACCAATAAACTGCGAGCTCTGCTGGATAGAGCCTGTACGTATGGTTCCCAGACTTCCCAAAATCGTTGTCTACTTCTAGGGCTACTAGTCATAGCACGTGCTTCCATTCGCACCAAGGAATGAAGCGAGCTCCTCCATTGCCAGAAGGAGGGCCCTATGTCTTGTGTCCAGTGTTGTAATATACATTGTTTCCCAACCATTAGTACCTTATAAATAAATAGGTTTTCTTTATGTCGTAGTATTGACCCTCTTCCCCTTAATCCAAGCACAACAGTTTTAGACTCTAACCGAAGCTTCCTGTGTAGCATGGCCTCACAATATTCCAGCACTGGGCCCCAAAAATCTTGTATGACCGGACATCCCCAAAACATGTGATATAGTGTTGCTCTCTGAA
Organism: Microcaecilia unicolor; assembly: GCF_901765095.1. NCBI lineage: Eukaryota > Metazoa > Chordata > Amphibia > Gymnophiona > Siphonopidae > Microcaecilia > Microcaecilia unicolor. The sequence goes on along the minus strand of NC_044041.1, from coordinate 124,752,620 downwards.
AATGACATTTACTACAATGTGTTTCTTGCAATCTACCTGCGTAATAGGCCTGTATGGGAGACATATATGCCCTCAGAACAATTCTAAATTGTATCTCCCTATATCTGGCACTCTCCACTTTATGTACTATCTCCTTTAGAGATTGGACTATATCTCCACTGCTGATCTCTACCTTTAAATCCTCAGACCATCGTCTTGCCACTGCTTCATAACTACGATGCTTGGCTATCAAATTTAACTGTTTATATAGTATGGACACCGTAGTCTGTTCTCTTCCCTTAGGCAAAAACAAATTCATCAGCAGCTCATATATCCCTCTATCACATTTTCCCCTATGTAGTTTCTCAATATAACTGTGGATCTGGCAGTAAGCATACCATGTCACATTCTCTGCCCCCACCATGTCCTCTAAAGCCTCTCTTGATACAATCTTTCCCGTATCTTGCATAACATCTGCCACTAGTACCACTCCCTCCTGTGCCCACTTGACAAATTTCGGACAATTATTCCCCGGTCCGAATGCTCCATTCCCTACTAGTGGGAGGAGATCCGTACATCGTGGGTTTTTATTTAATCTCCTCAATATGTACTGCCATATACTTCTCATTGGGTCCAATAAGATATGATGTTTCCATTCCTTTGGTATCATTTTACTCTCTACATGCATCATATAATAAGGGTGATATGGTCTAAACAATGCACTCTCAATATTCCATTCCGTATGCTCTTCTGTTTCCATAATCCAATCTGCTAAGTGTCTAGCTAGACAAGCCCAATTATACTGTTTAATGTCAGGCAGCCCCAGTCCCCCCTCTGTTTTTTTCCCATAGAGATATTCCAATTTAACTTTAGCCTTTTTCCCACTCCAACAGAATCTAGTCAACATTCCACGGATCTTCTTTATATCTTTAGTCTGTATGACTAGTGGCAATTGTCTTAATACATACAGCCACTTTGGGAAAAGTATCATTGTAAACAAACCCACTCGCCCACTTAAAGTTAAGGGCAGTCCCTCCCATATTGCTAATTTATGTCGCGTATATTGCAGTAACTGGTCTATATTCTGTCTATATAAGCTACTCATATCACTTGTTAGTATTATGCCTAAGTATTTAAATTCCTTGTTCGCCCATCTCAATGGGAACCTGCCCTTCCATTTCTTCTTTACCAGATTGGTTGTGGGCAATCCCTCTGACTTTTGAAAATTCAATTTAAATCCCGAAAAGGCCCCATATTCTTCAAAAACCTCCATCAATACCGGTAGCGATCTCTCCGGTTTAGCTAGGTGAACCAAAATGTCATCGGCAAACGCCGATATCTTAAATTCTCTGGTTCCCAGTTTTATACCTTCAATCTCAGGGTTACTTATGATTTCCCGAATCAACGGGTCTAGCGTAATAGCAAACAGTAAGGGAGACAGAGGGCATCCCTGTCTGGTACCTCTATTAATTACAAAATTTCGAGAGTACGCTCCGTTAACCATCACTCTCGCCATAGGATTCTTATATAATATAGAGATTGCTTGTGTGAAGTAACCTTCAAATCCATACGCTCTTAATGAAGCAAACAAGAACTCCCACTCTACTCGATCAAACGCCTTTTCGGCGTCGAAACTAATCAATAAGGAATCTCCTCCCTCTCTGCGTACGTTCTCTATTGATGCCAGTATCAGTCTAATATTTTTCCCACTCTGTCTCCCCTGTATAAATCCCACCTGAGGGGTCGCCACTATGCTTGGTAATACTTTTGCCAATCTTGAGGCCAGAATTTTAGCTAGCAGCTTGGCTTCATAACTAATCAGTGAAATTGGTCTATATGAGTCTGGTATGGTCGGATCTCTCTCAGGTTTTGGAAATACTATTATATCCGCTAATCGCAAAGACTGTGGAAGTTCACCTAATTCAACTGATCTATTAAAGAACTTTGTTAAAGGGCCTCCTATATCCTGCATTAAAATTTTGTAGAATTCAGCCCTATATCCATCTGGCCCCGCCGCTTTATGCAAGGCACTAGCTCTAATTTCTTTAAGGACCTCCTCAGTCTCAATCGGTTTATTTAGCTCCCTCTTCTGTTGTTCTGAGATCTTTGTCTTATTGATATTTTCTAAGTATATGTCAGGGTCTAGATCATCATCATCATTTTTGGCATATAGTCTAGCATAATAATCTTTAAATACGTCTCTTATCTCTGTATCATCATGTACTAGGTTCCCCCTCTGTGTCTTGATCACCAACACTCTCCTCTGCCCCTTCACCTTCCTCACCAGCCCTGCCATCAGTTTCCCGGGTTTATTCCCAAATCTATGCAATTGATATCTATAATATTCAACAGATTTAGTTCTCAAGCTGCAATTTCAACATTACCTCTCGGTCGAGTTCTTTGTACTCACCATGATCTTCATGTCCTTAGCTCCATAGCAGATACTTTGGAGCTAGGTCCCCTGAGTCAGACCTCTCTTTAGGTCTCTCCAACTTTCTCTTTTATCCGGATAGTCCTTTCGAATGGAATTGGTCGCGGTCTTTGTGCTCAACATTAGCTTCCCATTCTCTGCTCCATGACAGCTAATATACAGCTAGTTCCCTGGACCAGGTCTCTAATTAGATCTCTCCATTTTTCTCTCTTATCCGGGTGGTTCTCTCGGATGGAATTCCTTCAGCTGAGGTTGCCTCTCCGGTCTCACGAGTGCAGTAGTCTGTCTCACTGCAGAAATGCCTTTACAGTCGAGAGTTTTTAACGGCCGACGTCAGTCTCCGCAGTTGGGGGGGCCCTTTGTTTAGCCACGTTGGCTTAGGATCTTTGGTCTCCTCTGGAAGCTTTCCAATCCATCTTTTTTTTTGGGGGGGGGGGCCAGAGCAGTTTGTCTATCTTTGGAGGAATTTTGTCCCCTAGTGTCAAGCAAGGCGGGAACAGTTCTGTCGGGCAAGGCCATGGCAATGGCTTATGTCATCTGCCAAGGAGGATCAAAGAGTCTACTCTTGAGATTGGAGGCGGTGAGGCTCTTGGCATGGGTAGACAGCAGTGGACTTTTGGTCTTCTGTGCGCGTTTTCTCCGTGGTCCCTCTTGCGTCATCTCTTTATAAAAAAAAAAAAAAAGATCGAGGCACATGACGGTCCCGTAGTCCAACTAGCTCCAGCTTGGGCCTGACATCTGTGGTACACGGATCTTCAGTGTCTTTTGTCAGCGTTTCCTCTACATCTTTCTTTTCTCAAGGACCCTCTATGGCACGGCCCGATTCTTTTGTCTTAAGGCTTGGCTCTTTAATGTACTCGATTACCTAAGAGTGGATATTCAGCTTCAGTAATTCCTATTTGGCTGTGGTAGCATCGTTGGTCCTTCTTTCTATATTACATTTGCACCTGGAGAATTTTTTGAGTTTTGCTGTTCAGATGCTGCTATTGTCCTTATCGAGGTTCAATGGCAGAGATGCGGGAGTTATTTTACAGAGGGGGTTTTGAAAAGTTTATTTCTCTCTTCTCTTAAGGTGCAAGTTGCGGCTCTTTCTATTTCCAAGGTCAGTTACGAGCTAACTCTTTGGCCACTTTTCCGGCTGTCTTTCATTTCTTGAAGGGGGTTAGTCTCTTTCACCGCCAGTTCTAGTGATCTTTCCCTCTAGGGATCTCAATCTTGTCCTTCTTCTTCCCTTAGGGGTTTGTGTCTGGTACCTTCTTTCCTCTCTGACGAAGCTCACGTTTTCATCTTTATCAATCAGTATTTCCTTACTGTTACTGTTCTGGGTTCCTCTTTGGGCACATAGGATCAGAAGAATTTGCATTCTTTACCTATTATTTAACGCTATCTGGCAGCGCTTGGATTGTCTTTTTGTCCTTCTGGCTGGTGGGCTTATGGGTTTTGGCTGCTTCTAGCTTCTGCTTATCTTCACACCGGGAGAACAGTTCCAGGGACGGTTAAAGCGCATTCCACAAGACAAGCAGTCTCTTTGCCAGAGCTATTCTTAGTGACATCTGAGGACATTTGTACCCATCAGTCCAATCCTGGGCTGGTCCGGAGGGACTCTAAGGAAGGAGAAATTAGACCTTACCTGCTAATTTGCTTTCCTTTAGTCCCTCCGGACCGACCCAGGTCCCTCCCATGTTCTTTCATGACTGTGCTTTTCCTTCTTTCTGTGTTTGGAGTTATTGTGTTCAGATGTTCTGATGTCAGATACAGAGCTGTTTGACAACTTGATGATAATAAAATAAATAAATAACATTAAAAAAAAAACAACAACCTTTTTACACAGACGATTCTGGGGGGGGGGGGGGGGGCATACCTCTGCTCTGGTGAGAGTTGTTGGTGAGCCCTATTTCACGGCCATACCTCGGCTCTGGTTAGAGTTGTTGGTGAGCCCTATTTCACGGCCATACCTCGGCTCTGGTTAGAGTTGTTGGTGAGCCCGATTTCACGGCATAGCTGACGGCATAGCGTTTCAGGAGTGCTTTGTGGCTGCTTAGATTCCAAGGGGCACAGAAGCTTGGTCTTTCTTTTCTTTCCTGCTTTGTTATTCAAATACTGAGGCTAGGGTCACATGGCCAGAACTCTTATTGGCTCTCTAGAGTCAGAATTTGTCTCAGTCTCCTCCTGCTGGAAGGCGTGCACAACCCATCAGTCCAATCCTGGCCCGGTCCGGAGGGACTAAAGGAAAGCAAATTAGCAGGTAAGGTCTAATTTCTCCTTGTTTTCCCTTTGGCCCATCCTGCTTCTTCTGACATCACTTCCTGTTTCTGCATGGGTGGGATGGGTCAGAGGGAAAGATTCGAACCAGGTTGTATGTGCAACGCTGCTGCTGCTGGTGAAGATCAACAAACTGGCACAGGGTGGGTGGGTCATGTTGAATTGTGAATGGGGGAAAAGATGTCTGATTGTGCTGAGAGATTGTCAAAAGAGCAGAATACATGTATTGGTGTTCTCAAGATTTTGTTCAGCATTGACTTTCTCACAAAGGATTGCCTGACATGGATCACATTTCGCCCTAGCCAGAGGGCTGCGTCAGGAGCAGCTAAAAATATAAATAACATATGAAACTTGAAATTATAAGAATCAAATCAATAAAAAATCATAAGCGGTATAAATCGTACAACTAAAGAAAGAAATAATCAATACAATACCAAAAATATAGCTTTAAAACAGCCCTGATAAAAAGAATTAATATTAAAAAAAAAAAAAAAAGCTTACCAACAGTACTTCAAACATATAAACAGATGGCAGCACTGATACATGTATTCTGTTTTTTTGACTCTTCTCTGCTCCATTTGCACACTAAGGGCTCCTTATTTGGGACTGTGCTCAGAACAGGATTTTGGAATGAAAGAGAGCAAAAAGAGATGTTTTGAGGATGTTTTAATCACAATTAATAATGCATTAATTACAGAGTTAACTACAGTTAAAATGCAGCCCTAATCGTAAAGAAAGTTCTGAATAATTGACACCAAACTTGTGTTTCCTAAGTAAAATACATTCTAAATAAATTACTACATAAATTTAAACAGCCCAAGCAGACCCCTAATCTGTCCATCAATGCCAAGCCACAGGTAAGTATTTCTGGAACAACCAAATATTCAACAAATTCCTAAAAGTTAGATAATTACCAACTGATCTTAATTTTGTTGGCATAGTGTTCCATAATTCTGAGCCTTTTCTAACAATAGTCTTATTCCATGTTGATTCAAAACAATGTGTTGTCTTGTTGCTAAAACAAGTTTTAATTCTTGGGTCAAGCATAATATTGTAGATGAATAATACAAAGACAAGAGAAACTTAGTCTTAACCTGTTTAACTTCCTTTCTCTGTGATCAATCGGGGGGAATGCAGACATACTAGATTGTGACATCATCCTGATGGCTCCATCTTGGCCCTGTTCTCCCCTAGCTCATGTAAACCTTTGGAACTCTCTTGAAAATGTACAGGGGTTCCCATGCAGGTGGTCATCGCCTTTTAGTCTCATTTTGTCTGCTAATTCCAGTGAAAACACTGCCCTTATGACATTGGGTTATTTAGATGAGGAGGAAGAGAGCTATATTGCTGCTTGAGCCAACAGAAAAACTAAATTGGGGAGGACATGCCAGTGAAGGAATGCCTATATGGGTGAGCATCTGCACATTATGAGCCATTAGATTTTGTATGGTCTTAGTCCTGAGTATTTAAAACATTTAATTTCTGTATATTATCTAAAATGTTATGCTCAACCCAGAAGTTAAGCAGCTGGCTGGCTAAGCCTGAGCACTATCAAATGAAAATCCTTGTGAGCTGTTAAGTTGCATCCATGCTGAATTAATTTTTCCCCTCTCTTTTTCTCCATCGTCTATCTAGTACACCAGATACTTAGAAAACCACACCGTGATTGGGACCCGCAATGTCTACCAGCGAGCCTGTGGCTACCACTTGCCCAGAAACCCGAATCTGCATCTGCTGTGGGCAGCCTTTGAGGAAAAGCAAGGTAGAAAGAAACTTTTACATGGGGCCTGACCTCTTGAAGTCCTTCCGCTCTTGCAAGCTGGCAGTAGGGCACAGGGATGTGTTCTGTCTGACATGGCTGTTCACAAACCTGAGTCCTTTCTTGACTGTCCCTTCTTGATTCTTATTACTGAATCTTCTTTCATATTTGCTTTATATTTTTTCAAATTCACAAATATGACCCTCCTAGCTTTATTTTATTTTAGATTTTCTTGTTCTCACATATCATAAACTAGTCCCCTGATGGAGACAAAGGGAGATGGTAAAATGAACAAAAATTATCTTTATCATGAGAATAGTGACAAAACTTAAATACCTGGCTTCTATAAGATCTGATTGTGCCCTCTCAGCTCGTTTCTGTTCCTTCGAGACAGATTTAGTTCTCCCTATGTCTTGCTGAACTTGAAAGATGATTTACTATGGAAATATCCACTGGTTTTATATATGACCTTGCTTGTCACACATTACTTGGGGTATCTGCAATGTAACAAGAACTCCTTGCAAAAAAAAAAAAAAAAAAAAGGACTGACAGGGCACTAGGGCTGCCAGTGGTATCCTTAAACATTAGTACACAAGGACCAGATTTGCCAGTTCCCTTTACTTTTTCATAACAGACCAGTTGTTGGTCAGTGACTGTTGCCCTCATGTAGCTGGTATTTGTAAGTTTCTTATCCGTGCCACTGCCTCACTGTATCAGTTTATTAGAAATAGATTTTGCACAGCTGTCAGCAACCTTTCAGCAGAATGCCCTCTAACCCTAATGACAGCTTCCACCAGCGGTTTAATTTTCTATGGCTAAAATAATTTTTTTCCTTTTTTTTTTTTTTTAATTTATTGGACTTCATAATAAATTCAGGATGTTCCATGTAAAAGAGAAAAAAAAATCGATTAACTTGTAATTTCATTACTGTCTGTATCCGTGATGGTGCCCTATTCCCCTTCAGTCTTCACAGGCATAAAGCGGAAATTAAATACTATGGGAAAATGCTACTAAGCAGTTATAACATAGTGTGGTAAGTTTTTCCAAGCAAGCCTTGCAAAAAAAGCCGTTAGATTGTCGAAATCCGGCACTAAATTCAGTGACAGGTCCTTGGAAATGTTTACCCAGATCTTGCCTGTCACCATTTTTCCTCCCCTGCCCCCTATCCCCTACACCTCCCACTTTTCCTCCCCTGCAGGTGACATTGAGGAATCTCGCCGAGTGCTGGAGGCCTTTGAGGAGGTGGTGCCAGGTCTAGTGATGGTACGTCTTCGCCGGGTAGGCCTGGAACTGCGACAGGATGAGCTGCAGGCCGCTGAGGCCCTTCTGCAGGAAGCAATACGGAACAGCCAGGGAACGCCACTGGCCACTTTCTATACCCTAAAGCTAGCCCGGCAGGTACTGAAGGTGCAGAAGAATCTCATCAAGGCTCGGAAGATCCTTCTGGAAGCGCTGGAAAAGGAGCCGGTAAGAATGCTGATGGAATGGGGTGTGGGAGAAGTAAGAGGTATCTAAAGATTTCTCTCTTTCAAGAGAAGTCATTCCATAGGATCTGAATCTACAGGTTCTGTGTTCTGTTTTTATTTCCTTTTACAGCAAATGTTGATTGATTGCTATAGTGTCTAATGTGGTTGACGCTTAGTGTATCCTGAACTTTATCTCCCATTTTTCCTACATGGTAACCAAATACAATGAAAGTTTTTAACCATTAGATTATGCAGGGTACAAAAGTACATAGTAGTGTGGTAAAAGATGGTAGATAGACCTAAACTGTTTGTTTAGTTTCTACATTGGGGATTGTATTCCTTTTGAGGAGGAACAGCCCTTGGTCCCTGAAGTCCTTAAGGTGGACTTACTGGTCAAAGGCATTAGATCTTCTGGGAGAACTTTTCCAATGCATCAGGACATTCGAGACATTATTCAGGCTCAGTGGGCCCTGCTGGACTCCCCCTTTCATCCGGCCAGGTCCATGGTATGCCTTTACTCGGTCCCAGATGCAGACAGGTCCCTCCTTAAGATGCCAGTGGTTGACGCAGAAGTCTTGGTCGTCATCAAGCATAATACAGTTCCGTTAGACGGTGGCACGGCACTTCGGGATGTCCAAGATTGGCGGTTGGACGCTCTCCTCAAGAATAGTTTCGACGTCTCTTTGGTGGTATAGGCGGCCATGTGTGGCTCCTTGGTAGTCAGGATCTGCTTCTGCTGGGCTGAAAGAGTCTTGGACAGGACTTCAGATGATTTGTCTTCTATAGATGCTGAAGTGGCCAAAATTAAGATGGTGTCTGCCTTCTTGGCGGACGCCCTGTATGATTTGCTGAGAGCTTCTATGGCTTTGGTTGAGGGGTTGGTCAGCGGATGCGGCCTCCAAATCTAAGTTGATTAAGTTCACTTTCAAGGGGTCCTTTTTGTGTGGAGAGGAATTGGATAAGTTGGTGCGTTTGAGGGATACGAAGGTGCCTTGCCTTCCGGAAGATAGGCCTCGGTCGGCTGGTCAGTGCTTTCTGTTTGGACGGGGGCGGGCATGTGATTTTCATTGGTTTTGGTCCGGCCTGGGGGCTCAGGCCCAGAGGTCTAGGTTTTTCCAGAGGATGCAGTCCTTTCGAGGCTCCCACCGTGTGAGACTCCGGCGCCTCTTTCCAGTCCCCTTCCCAGTAAAGGTGCGCGGGCCTCTCTTCTGATCCCCCTGGGAGTTCGACTGCCACAGTTTCTTCAGAGGTGGGCCCAGATTACTACTGATCAGTGGGTGTTGGAGGTTTTTCGAGATGGGTATTCCTTAGAAATTTGCCCGGCCTCTCTCAGACACTTTTCTGGAGTCTCCCTGCTGGTCTCGCCTCAAAGCAGGCGCAGTTCAGGACACTGTTATTGAGGCTTTTGGATCTCCAAACTATTTGTCCGGTACCTTCCTCAGAAGTCAGACAGGGCCGTTACTCCATTTACTTCGTGGTCCCAAAGAAGGAGGGTTCCTTTTGACTGACCTTAGATCTCAAGGCAGTCAATCATGCTATCAAAGTCAATAGTTTTTGAATGGAGACCCTTTGGTCGGTAATTGTCGCCATATGGTTGGGAGAGTTTCTGACAGCATTGGACCTGATAGAGGCTTATCTGCATATTCCAATCCGGCCCATTCATTAGAGGTTCCTTCGGTTTGCGATTCTAGGTCAGGATTTTCAGTTTCGGACGCTTCCATTTGGTCTTGCCATGGCTCCTCGCGTGTTCACCAAGGGTCATGGTGGTAGTGGTGGCGCTGCTCAGGAAAGTGGGCATTTTGGTTCATCCATACTTTGGCTGATCCAGGCAAAGTCGTATCTAGAGAGTTTGCAGGTCACTGCTCGGGTGGTCCCGTTCTTACTTCCCTCAGTTGGGTAGTCAACTCTGCCAAGAGCCGTCTGGTGTCCTCTCAATCCGTGGAGTACTTGGGAGTGTCTTTCGACACGGCACGAGGACAGATTTTTCTTCCCCCGAGCAGAATTCTAACCGTCTGGTGTCCTCGCAATCCGTGGAGTACTTGGGAGTGTCTTTCGACACAGCACGAGGACAGATTTTTCTTCCCCCGAGCAGAATTCTAAAGTTACAATCTCAGCTACAGGGGTTGTTGCGCAAGCATGTCCCCTGTACTCGGGATTATCTGCAAGTACTGGGCTCCATGGCAACATCAGTGGCCCACGATACTATCTCTAGTGCGCACATGAGGCCTCTACAAGCTTCTCTCCTGTCCAGGTGGTCTCCTCAGATGGACTCCCTTCTGGTGAGGTTGCCTTTTCGGACCTGGGAGCGCAGCAGTCTCTTCTGGTGGCTGCGGGCAGCCAGTCTCACCAAGGGGTTGCCGCTGGATGCGCCTCATTGGATTGTGGTGATGACGGATACCAGTCTCAAGGGCTGGGGAGCCCACTGCCTAGGAAGGTTTGTTCAGGGTCTTTGGTCACCCCAGGAAACCAGGGCAATACAGCTGGCTCTAGAGGTGTTTCACCCCCTGTTGGAAGGTGTGGCGATTTGCGTCCTGTCGGACAACGCTACAGCAGTGGCTCATGTCAATTGCCAAGGGGGGATGAGAAGTCGCCTGTTGCAGCTGGAATCTGCGAAGCTCATGACCTAGTTGGAGTGTCACCTGACCACCCTCTCGGCCTCTCATTTAGCAAGAGTGGAGAACAGGTGGATTTTCTCAGCTGTCACACCCTCGATCCAGGGGCGTGGTCCTTAAGTCAGCAGGCATTTCAATTGATAGTAGATCAATGTGGACTTCCCCTCATGGATCTTATTGCTGCAAGCCTCGACGCAAAGGTCTCCCACTTCTTCAGTGAGAGACAAGATCTCAAGGTGGAAGGGATAGATGCTCTTCAGTAGTGGTCTCCCACTTCTTCAGTCAGAGACAAGATCTCAAGGTGGAAGGGATAGATGCTCTTCAGTAGTGGCCTCCCGGTCTTCTCTATGCGTTTCCCCCATTGCCCCTCTTGGAACGTCTAATTCAAAAGATCGAGGCGCACGGAGGTCAGGTGATTCTCATGGCTCTGGATTGGCCTCGCAGACCGTGGTACACAGACATCAAACATCTTTGTCCGCTCCCTTTCTTCGTCTCCCGCATCAGGATGACCTTCTGGTCCAGGGTCCAATTACTCATCCAGACCCGGCTCAGTTTTGTCTTACGGCCGGGCTCTTGAATGGGCTCATTTGCTTAAGGGGGTTTACTCGTCTCTGTTGATTTCTACCATACTTTGATTGCGTCGTCAGTCCACGTCCCTGAGTTAGAACCTGGCAAGTTTTTGAGGCGTAGTGTGCGGACCGAGGCATCTCCCTCCTCCACTCTTCATTGGCGGAGATGCTAGAGTTTTTACAGCTCAGATTTGATAAACGCTTGGCTCTCGCTTCCCTTAAGGTGCAGGTTGCAGCGTTGTCCTGCTTTCAAGGTCGAGTGCAGGGTAAGTTGCTGGCTAGTCTTCCAGATGTGTCTTGTTTTTTTGAAGGGGATCTGTTTCTGTCCACCAGCTAGGGCTCTCTTTCCTGCTTGGGATCTCAACTTAGTGCTATCCGCTCTCACAGGGCCTCCGTTTGAACCTTTGTCTTCCTGTTCCCTTAAGGATTTAATACTCAAGACAGTTTTTCTAGTAGCCATTGCTTCAGCAAGGTGAGTATCGGAGCTACAAGCCTTTTCCTGCAGATCTCCTTTCTTAGAATTTTCTAATGAGCGAGTGGTTTTGCGTCCGGTGCCTTCGTTTCTTCCTAAAGTGGTTTTGCGTTTTCATCTTTCCAAGTCAGTGGTTCTTCCAGTCCTGGGCTGTTCCTCGGGTACGGAAGACCAGAGGAAGTTACAAACTCTGGATATTGAGAGGGCTCTTAAGCACTATCTTTAGGCTATGGAGGACTTCCGGCGCTCAGACCACCTTTCTGTGCTTATCAGAGGTTTGGCAGTTTCTAAGCCCACTATCTCTCGGTGGCTGAAGGAAATGATAGCTTCCGCTTACCTGCTCGTTGGGAAATCTGTCCCGGAAGGGGTGAAGGCCCATTCCACTAGGGGGCAAGCAGCTTCTTGGGCGGAGAGATTTTTGGTGCCGCCCATGGAAATTTGTAAGGCAGCGACTTGGGCTTTCTTGCATTCCTTTTCTAAGCATTACAGACTAGACGTACAGTGTCGTCAGGAAGCGATATTTGCAACTAGGGTTCTCACAGCTGGGTTGCTGGGGACCCGCCCTTAAATTTACTTCTTTGTTACTTCCTATCAGTTCAATCCTGTGCCAGTCTGGAGGAACGCTAAGGAAGGAGAAATTAGATCTTACCTGCTAATTTGCTTTCCTTTAGTCCCTCCCATATTCGTTGATGAAGAGTAGTTCTGTATAAGATTTCCAGGATGGAGCTGTCCTGCACATTTAAACAAAAAAACAAAATCAGAAGTGATTCATATTCCTGTTTCAAAGCACAAACTGCAGGCTGCTGTCACATACCTTCTCTGGTATGGGTTGTGTTTGGGCAGGTATCACACGGGTTTTCCTGTGTCTGTGAAGCATGTGTTTCGAAGTGCTGTGGTGGCTGCTCAGATTCCCAGTTATTTTTTTCTCTTTTTTTCCTGCTTGGTTAGTTGCAAACTGAATCTAGGGTCACATGGCCAGGTCTGTTATTGGCTCTCTAGTCAGAAGTTCTCAGTCTCCACCTGCTGGAAGGAGTGCATCTCATCAGTTGGTGTGCTAGGCTCCGTAGCACAGGCATAACGTCACCGTAGCCATTATGATGTCAACATCAGAACCCGTGAAAAAAGAAAAAAAAAAAACCACATGCATGCCTCACAGCTGATCCACCCCCCCCCCCTCCAAAAAAAAAACTGGCTCGCGCACAACAGCCGCCCTCCCGACTTACCGCAGTGGCTCAAGCCTGCCTGCCTCGCGAATTTGCCGCCCTCCCGGTTAATGAGTGACGAGACACAAGAGCGAAAAGGGTCCCTCCCTTCCAGTTCCAGGCCCCCTCCCTCCGATTTTTAAAAGTCATCTTCACTTACCAAGTCAGGGTTACGGCGGACGGCAGCAGCGGTAAAACGCGTGCAGGCTCGGCCCTTCTCTCTCTCTCAGCTGTGGTCCCGCCCTTGTGGAAACAGCAAATGAAGGCAGGACCACAGCTGAGAGAGAGTGTGACGGAAAGCGAGTGCGGGGCGGAAATTGTGTGTGGGTGAGGAGCGGCCGGTGTAGGGCGGACCCGGAGTGTCAGAGGTATAGCGACGGGGCAGTTGAAGATGTGCAAAATTTGGACGTTTCTGTGACGGGGCAGTAGAGGACGTCCAAATTTTGGATGTTTCTGCAATGGCCAGTTAAGGACGTCCAAAATTGGATGTTTCTATGAGAAAGACGTCCTGCCTTCAGTCTCACAGACACACTTGCACCCAGTCTCACTCTCTCTCTGTCACACACACACTCGCACATTCACTTTCTCTCTCACACACACACTCGCACATTCACTCTCTCTCTCTATCACTCTCACACACACTCTCTCAAACATACACACTCCGAGGAAAACCTTGCTAGCGCCCATTTCATTTCTTCCAGAAATGGGCCTGTTTTCCTAGTTTCATATAAACTATTTGGCTTCTTTACAGGTGGTATGTTATTCTTACAAACTGAGTAAAAGTTAGCAATGAGACTTAGGCGGATCCTGTTTATAAAAACTGGAGAAAAGAAAGTTCTCCACATTTTATGCATTTATTAAAAAATTTTTAAATTTTTGGTAGTTATAGGACTCAGTGAACCAAGGCACCTTTCTGTGCACATACCAGTCTGCCTCCCCCCTCTCACATGTCACCTGTCCTCAGCCAGTCTGCCTGAGAGCTTGTTGAGATTTTGAGTTGTAAGATCAGCAGGGTCGTCTTGCACCTCAACATGTATTAGTTACTACAAAATTTCTAAAATCCTTTCTGATGTTTGACAAGCTTAAACTTATTTTAAAGTTTTGATATCGCCTCTGTAAGTCCAGCACATAGTCCCTCCACTGTAAAACACTGTTCACAGACTTGTGCAAAAATAGTGTTGGAACCTTTCTATATCATAAAGTTGCTAACTCCCAGGACTCAGAGCAACCTTATATGTGAAAAGAGAGCCCTGTAAATATAATACAGGGCCCTAAAACACTAATATACCACCTAGTGAGAAAACGGAACATAACGGGACTGCTACAAGATCTCTACACAGAAACTATATTCTAGCAAAATATCAGTCCCTGGTCACACTTGCAAGGCCCTTAACAAATATGAAACATGGGACCACAAATCAGTAAGAGAGATGAAGGCAAAATAAAAAAATGAACTGGAAACTTCAAGTAGTCAGACTGTGCATGTACAGCAATATTAGAGAAATACTAACTGAAATACAAGATATCAGAGATGTTCATTTCCAAAAGCTGACATTCCAGTTAATAAATTTAGAATAAAATACTTTATATGCTGGAGTAGCTGCTGCTGAGCAGTGCTCCCAGACCCAACTGCCCTAATACCCCTCCAGCACTGAATTTTTGACCTCCAGCACAACCTGCACATCTGTAGATATTGTAACGCTTTTCTCCGAGGGCAAGCAGGCTGCTTGTTCTCACGATTGGGTTGACGTCTGCGGCGGGCCAGGAAACCGGCAGAACTTTGCAAGCAAAATAAAAATCTTTCAAGAACGCTCCGGCGTGCGGGTAGAGCGCACCGCGCATGCGCAGATGGCTTCCTGCCCGCGGCACGAGCATGTCATCCTCAGTTTCCTTTTTGCCGCGTCTGAGGTCACACGGTTTTTCGCTGTGTTCCTCTCTGGGCCCAGGAGACAATCTTTCGTCCGTTACCGCTTCTTTTTTCTACATTCTGTTTGTTTCAACAATATTAAAAAAAAAAAAAAAATACTAGTAGTTCCCTTATTTTCATTAGTTTTTCTCACTGTTTGTTTTTTTTTCTTTTCGCTGCGGCCGTCTTTTAGGCTGCGCAGCCAGGGTTTGTTTTCCCTTTTTGATTGGCACAATCACGTCCTTTAATTTCGCAGCCGCCGTTTTTCCGTCCATGTCATCGAGGACACCCAGCGGCTTCAAACGTTGTACTCAGTGCAACCGGACCATCTTGGGTACTGACCCCCATGCGTGGTGTCTCTAGTGCATTGGGTCCAATCATCTACCAGCTGCTTGTAAGCTGTGTTCTTTGATGAAAAAAAGGACCCAAGTGTCTCGGGAGGCTCAACGTGAAAATCGTTTTTGCGGATCGGTCCGGTCCTTCGACGTCGGCATCTGTACCGAGGTCGGCGGCATAGACGTCGAGGGAAGCATCGAGTTCGAGAGCACAGGGTAATGGCTGCCGATCGACCACATCGCGCTGGGAGCAGCGAGGCATCGCATGGGTCTCTACCTGTCTCGAGGCCTACTTCTATGCAGGCCCCCTGGGACCGCCCTTCGTCGGACCCGGCCTCGAGGAGGCGTGAGGATTCCAAGTCCTCCTCTTCGGTACTGAGGAGTCTCGATGACGGGTGTCGAGCGAAGGCTAAGAAGCACCATCATCGATCTCCTTCTATGCACGGTACCAAGAGCTCCGGGGCGCCAAAGGATTCGGCACCCGAGAAGCGTCGGCGCCGAGAGGACCGCTCACCCTCTATACATGAGGTGCCGATGCATGGTCTTCTGGCAGCCTGGTACCGGCCCCCGAGCCCTCACAGATTCTGCCACCGGCCCCGCAGCCTTTTCCGATGGAGGCTGACGAGCGCATCAGGGCCCTTCTTCCAGAACTTGGAGGGATTGCTGTGCCAGTCTACTTCGTTGTCAGGGGTGCTTGTGCCTTCTGCACCGTCTGTTGAAGCAGCATCTGGTCCTTTGCCTGTGGTGAGGTCCCGCGGCATCGGTGTTGGCTGCCACCCGGGTCGACTCTCTGACGTCGGCGGAGGAAGCTTTGCCACAGTCCAGGCAGGGGTCGACTTCTCAACATCTCTCTCGAGGTCGTCGTTCCTCGACGTCGAGACAGGCTCGGGTTCGGCCTGCTCTTAGAGAGCTTTTGTCCAGTACCAAGGATGAGCGTTCGTGGGAGGATGAGGAAGATCCCAGATACTTTTCTGAAGAAGAGTTCTATGGGGTCCCCTCTGATCCTACTCCACCCATTGAGAGAAGGATGTCTCCGCCTGAGAGTCGTTTTTTTTCCTCCTTTGATCGGGAAATGTGTAACGATATTCCCTTCCCTATGGAGGTTTTGGATGAGCCCAGGGCCGAGATGCTTGAGGTCTTGGATTATCCTTCTCCACCTACAGAGGTTGCAACAGCTCCCTTGCATAACACACTCAGGGAAGTTCTTATGCGAAACTGGTCGTTCCCTCTCTCTAATCCAGTGGTCCCCAAAAAAGCTGAGTCCCAGTACAGAGTCCACGGAGAGCCGGTGATGGTGAAGTCTCAGCTACCTCACGATTCTATGGTGGTGGATTCTGCTCTCAAGAGAGCCAAGAGTACTAGGGACTATGCCTCAGCGCCCCCAGGCAGAGAGTCTAGGACCTTGGATTCTTTTGGGAGGAAGACCTATCAGGCCGCTATGCTCGCAGCTTAGATTCAGACATACCAGCTGTATACGAGCATCCACTTGCAGAACTCGGTGAGGCAACTGTCTAGTTTGGTCGAAAGGGCTTCCTCTGGAGCTGGCCGAACCTTTTCACCTTTTCAGGCAGCAGAAGGCGTGTCGCAAATTCCTGGCCAGGGGTACTTCCGACACTTTTGATATGACATCCAGAATAGCTGCTCAAGGTATAGTGATGCGCAGAATCTCATGGCTGCGTGTCTCTGACCTGGATCATAAGATCCAGCAGCGGATGGCGGATGTTCCTTGCCGGGGGGGGGGGGGGGGGGGGATAACCTTTTTGGCGAAAAAGTAGAGGATGTGGTCGATCAGATCAAAAAGCACAATGATGCTATGGATTCTCTCTTCCACTGGGTGTCTTCTGCTACCACCTCCTCATCTAGGAGGTTTTTTGGAGGGAAGAGGAGTGCTCCCTATTCCTATCCTAGGCGTAGGTACACTCCTGCTGCTCGGCAGCTTACCCAGGCTCATTCCCAGCACGCTTGTTCTCGTCAACAGCGTGCGCCTACGGCCCCTGCGGCTCCCCAGCAAAAGCAAGGGACGGGTTTTTGACTGTCTCCAGTGCAGCATAGCCACAGTGTCGGTTCCGGACGACTTACCGGTTGGGGGGAGGTTAATATTTTTTCACCAAAGGTGGCCTCTTATAACCTCCAACTGGTGGGTTCTTCAAATAGTCCAGTTAGGATACACTCAGTCTGGAATCCAAGCCTCCAAATTGTCCACCGGGACTTCATTCTTACAGCTCCCAGCACAAGCAGGTACTTGCAGAGGAACTCTCCGCCCTTCTAAAGGCCAGTGCGGTCGAACCCGTTTCACCAGGGGAAGAAGGGCTGGGATTCTATTCCAGGTACTTCCTTGTGCAAAAGAAAACGGGGGGAGGGGGGATGCTTCCCATCCTAGACCTAAGGGCCTTGAACAAATTTCTTATCCAAGAAAAGTTCAGGATGGTTTCCCTGGGCACCCTTCTTCCCATGATTCAGGAAAACGATTGGCTGTGCTTTCTGGACTTAAAGGATGCCTATACCCACATCTCGATACTCCCAGCTCACAGGAAGTATCTTCGATTTCGGTTGGGAACTCAGCACTTTCAGTATTGTGTACTGCCCTTTGGTCTTGCGTCTGCGCCCAGGGTTTTCACAAAGTGCCTGGCGGTTGTTGCAGCATCGCTACGCAGACTGGGAGTGCATGTGTTCCATTATCTCGACGATTGGCTGGCGAAGAGCACCTCGGAGGCAGGCGCTCTACAGTCCATGCGGATGACTGTTCGAGTGCTAGAGTTACTGGGGTTCGTGATCAATTAGCCCAAGTCCCATCTTGTCCTGGTTCAAAAATTGAAGTTCATTGGAGCTCTGTTGGACACACGGACGTCTCGAGCTTATCTTCCCCAGGCAAGGACAGACAATCTCCTGGCCCTCGTGTCCATGGCTCGAGCGTCTCAACAGATCACAGCTCGGCAGATGTTGAGACTCTTAGGACACATGGCCTCCACAGTTCATGTAACTCCCATGGCACATCTACATATGAGATCAGCTCAATGGACCCTAGCTTCCCAGTGGTGCCAGGCCACAGGGGATCTAGAGGATGTGATCCATCTCTCCACCAATTTTTGCAGTTCCGTTCAGTGGTGGACCATTCGATCCAATTTGACCTTGGGACGTCCCTTCCAAATTCCTCAACCACAAAAAGTGTTGACAATGGATGCATCCCTCCTAGGGTGGGTAGCTCATGTAGATGGGCTGCACACTCAAGAAGCTTAGTCTTTTCTGAAAAAGAGTCTTCAGATCAACCTCCTGGAATTACGAGCGATCTGGAACGCTCTCAAGGTTTTCAGAGATCGGCTGTCCAACCAAATCATTCTAATTCAGACAGACAATCAGGTTGCTATGTATTACACCAACAAGCAGGGGGGCACTGGATCTCGCCCTCTGTGTCAGGAAGCCGTCCGGATGTGGCTTTGGGTGCACCGTCATGGCATGTTTCTCCAAGCCATGTATCTGGCAGGCATAAACAACAGTCTGGCCAACAGGTTGAGCAGGATTATGCAACCTCACAAGTGGTCGCTAAACATGGGCGTTGTCCACAAGATCTTCTGAGCATGGGGCACCCCCTCGGTGGATCTTTTTGCCACTCAGATCAATCACAAAGTCCCTCAATTCTGTTCCAGACTTCAGGCCCACGACAGACTAGTGTCAGATGCCTTTCTCCTGCATTGGGGGACAGGCCTTCTGTATGCATATCCTCCCATACCTCTAGTAGGGAAGACCGCTGAAACTCAAGCAAGACCGAGGAACAATGATCCTGGTTGCTCCCTTCTGGCCTCGTCAGATCTGGTTCCCTCTTCTTCTGGAGTTGTCCTCCGAAGAACCGTGGAGATTGGAGTGTTTTCCAACCCTCATCACCCAGAACGAAGGGTCGCTTCTACATCCCAACCTCCAGTCTCTGGCTCTCACGGCCTGGATGTTGAGAGCTTAGAAATTGCCTTTTTAGGTCTTTCAGAGGGTGTCTCCCGAGTCTTGCTTGCTTCCAGGGAAGATTCCACGAGAAATAGTTATTTTTACAAATGGAGGAGGTTTGCTGTCTGGTGTGACAGCAAGGCCCTAGATCCTTTTTCTTGTCCTGCATGGACCCTGCTTGAATACCTTCTACACTTATCAGAGTCTGATCTCAAGACCAACTCTGTGCAATTAGTGTTTATCATCAACGTGTAGAGAATAAGCCTATCTCTGGACAGCCTTTAGTTTTTCGCTTCGTGAGAGGTTTGCTTTTGCCAAAGCCCCCTGTCAAACCTCCACCAATGTCATGGGATCTCAACATCATTCTCACCCAGCTGATGAAAGCTCCTTTTGAGCCACTGAGTTCCTGCCATCTGAAGTACTTGACCTGGAAGGTCATTTTTTTGGTGGCTGTTACTTCAGCTCGTAGAGTCAGTGAGCTCCAAGCCCTGGTAGTACATGCACCTTATATCAAATTTCATCATAACAGAGTAGTCCTCCGCACTCACCCTAAGTTCTTGCCGAAGGTGGTGTCGGAGTTCCATCTGAACCAGTCAATTGTCTTGCCAACATTTTTTCCCCGTCCACATACCCGCCCTGGTGAAGACAAGCTGCACACCTTGGACTGTAAGAGAGCATTGGCCTTTTACGTGGAGCGGACAAAGACCTATAGACAGTCCACCCAGTTGTTTGTTTCTTTTGATCCCAACAGGAGGGGAGTCGCCATCGGAAAACGCACAATCTCTAATTGGTTAGCGGATTGCATATCCTTTACATATGCCCAAGCTGGGCTGACTCTAGAGGGCCATGTCATGGCTCATAATGTCAGAGCCATGGCTGCTTCAGTGGCTCATTTGAAGTCAGCTTCTATTGAAGAGATTTGCAAGGCTGCAACGTGGTCATCAGTCCACACATTCACATCTCACTACTGCCTTCAGCAGAATACCTGACGCGATAGTCGGTTTGGGCAGTCGGTGCTGCAGAATCTGTTCGGGGTTTAGACTCCAACTCCACCCTCCTAGGCCTATTTCTGTTCTGTTGCAGGCTGCACACGGCAGCTAGACTGTTTAGAAAGGAAGAACTCCCGGAGCTTATTCTCCTTTCCCTTGAAGGGGATAGTGCTGGGCAGACTTATACGGTCTGTGCCAGAGCCGGTGGTGAGAGGCGGGACTGGTGGTTGGGAGGCGGGGATAGTGCTGGGCAGACTTATATGGTCTGTGCCCTGAAGAGGACAGGTACAAATCAAGGTAGGGTATACACAAAAAGTAGCACATAAGAGCATATCTTGTTGGGCAGACTGGATGGACCGTGCAGGTCTTTTTCTGCCGTCATCTACTATGTTACTATGTTACTCTTACTTAGTTGTGTTTCTTTTCAGGTCAATCTATGTTATGTCCTCGCCGTTGCAAGTCCCAAGTGACCTTTCTTTCATTGTTTTGAGTGAGCCTGGGTGCTAGGAATACCTCAATCGTGAGAACAAGCAACATGCTTGTCCTCGGAGAAAGTGAAGATACATACCTGTAGCAGGTATTCTCCGAGGACAGCAGGCTGATTGTTCTCACCTTCCCACCCTCCTCCCCTTTGGAGTTGTTCTAGTTCTCTGGTTGCTTTTTATTAAACTGAGGATGACATGCTCGTGCCGCGGGCAGGAAGCCGTTTGCACATGTGTGGTGCGCTCTCAAAAGATTTTTTTTTTTTTTTTTTTTTGCCGGTTTCCTGGCCGCAGATGTTGACCCAATCGTGAGAACAATCAGCCTGCTGTCCTCTGAGAATACCTGCTACAGGTATGTGTCTTCACTTTCCTGCAAAGTAGTCTGTACTGCAGCAGTCTGTAGTGGCTAAATGGCTCTGAAAGGGAAGCGATCGGCCCTGACTGTCCAAGATGGCAAACCCACGCAGCCCGGTGGAATCTTCACCCAGCTTGGCATGGACAGCGGAATTTGTAATGAAAGCTAAAACCGCACCCTCTTTGTGGACAAAATAGATTCTGTATCGGAAAGCATGAGAGAAATGCGACATGAGTTTGGGGCAGTACAGCAGAGAGTGGATACTTTGGAGGCCTCTGTCAGAAAACGCCTAGCCACTTGCCTGTAGTTACCCCGCGGCCACTTAGAGGGTCTATCCCCAGCACAGCTGAGGTCTGCCTGCACCTGCCGATTGTGCTCTACACTAGCACCCTCCTCCCATTGAATGGGTCACAACCGCCTCTGAGTGAGTCTCCTGCTCCCAAATTATGTCCAGTGGCAGAACAAACAAACAATTGTTTATTCTCATAAAAATATTGAACATTAGAACAAAAATGTTCAAGTAGTAAACAGTAACAAGTAACTGAAAAATGGATCAATTATAACACTAACTAAATATTTGCATACTGGCTAAACAGTACCCGGAAAGATCAGGACATAAATCTGTCTCACTCTTCTTACTGGGCTAAGACTGAATCAACAGCCAGCAGCAACTGCTGTGTAATTTCAAACTCTATTCCAATCAGAGCCCAGAGCAATCAAGTTGTATTGTAACATTTATACCCCGCGCTTTCCCACTTATTAGCAGGTTCAATGCGGCTTACAAATATACCAGGTTTACAAGATAACGCAAACACATAAACAAACACTTCATAAAAGGTTTCAAATAAAAACTGGTTACATCACTGCAGGCACTTTGTATTGTCTGTGTGCCAAATAAAAGAAAGAGAAGTCAGTTCTCTGTAACAGCTTTAAGCATAAACCTGCACCATCTGCTGGTTGAACAGGAGAAATACATTTCAGACATATTTAAGACAGGAAATTATTCAATATATTTTACAGGCTTAAAGCACACTGTTTTTTTCACACAGGCTTAAAACACACTGTTTCTTCACAGCCTCACAACGTGCGGATAATCGCATTGCATCGCTCAGCTGGAAAACAAATTGGATGATCTGGAGAATCGACATAGGCGCAACAATTTGCGATTCATTGGATTGCCAGAATCGATTCATGAAGGGGACTTCTGAGGATTTATGGAAACTTGGTTAGGCTCCTTGTTGCAGCTTCAAAGTCATGCAGGACCCCTGCATATCGAGCGGACACATTGCCTAGGGCTGCGAGAGGTGGATGCACAACCTAGAGCAGTGATCATTAAACTATTGAACTTTTGCCATAAACAAGAAATTCTGCAAGCGCTGAGGGACACCGAATCCTCTGTTTTCAAGACTATTCTGCTTTGGTGTCGGCAAAGAAAAAAGAGTTTAACCCTATTTGTAAATCTTTATTTGAGAAAAAGATAAGTTTTGCGCTGCTTTACCTAGCGTGCTTGCGCATCTACCATGGGGGCAAGCAACACTACATGGACTCTGTGAAGAAGCTGCAGGACTTCTTGACCCGAGTGGTGGACGGGCCAGCTCTTAGAACGATTTTGCTGAACGGCTATTTGTGGACTGTCTTGGGGAACTGAATAGAGAGTTTGTCTTTTCTCTGCTTTAAAGCCTAGTGGTTAGTGCAGTGGACTTTGATCCTGGGGAACTGAGTTCGATTCCCACTGCAGCTCCTTGTGACTCTGGCCAAGTCACTTAACCCTCCATTGCCCCTGGTACAAAAATAAGTACCTGAATATATGTAAACCACTTTGAATGTAGTTGCAAAAACCTCAGAAAGGCAGTATATCAAGTCCCATTTCCCTTTAGTTAGAGACCTTCTACTGTTATGATGTGGCCTGGCATTTTTGAACGCTGAGACACGGTGTGTAGGGTACAGGCCTGCATAGACAATGGACAATATTATTGGGGAGGGGGAGAGGAGGGAAAAGTTATCCTTTCTTTTTCCCTTTTCTTTCTCAGTTTTGCTACTGGTGCCCTCCTGCTCCCTGCAAAGAAGGGCGTCAGCGGGATCTTTACCGGAGCGGAGTCTGTGCTTTGATAGGGTTGTGATCTGCATGTGTGTTTTGTTGTTGTTTTTAAATCTCTTTGGGGTTTGGATTGGTTTTGGAAACTACGGGCTATGCTTTGAAGGGACGCTGGATGATACTCAAACTAGCAGGGGCTTAGTTGGTAGATGTATTTATTAGGGGGAGGGATAGTCAGGGGGCGTTCTTTGATAACCAGCTTCCTTAGGGGGGAGCATTGGGGAAGTTTGGAAACACGAAATTCTTATTGTTGGGATATGGATTTAGTATTAGAGTGGGGCAGTTGGGTTGGGGAGAGGGATAGGAGGGGTGGGTTTGTTGTGGCGGTACTGTGTGGATGTGTGATATGATATGGATGGGAGGCGTGTGTGATGGGGTGGCGTGCTGGGAAATTCCCCTTACCTAGTAGGGTTGACATGCTTGAATGGCAGTGTCAATGTCCAGAAATCATATAATGCTGAATATTTTTTCTTGGAATGTGGGAGGGATCTCCTCTCCTATAAAGAGAGTGAAAATTTTACAGGCTTTACAACGTCAGCGGGCGGATGTGTTGTTGGAGACCCACCTTTCAGCCCCAGAACGAGTGAACCTGCAACGTTGGTGGATGGGTACCATTTATGGGGTCCAGGGGTGGGCAAAAACGCAGGGGTGGTTATTCTCATCCGCAGGGGCCACTCTTGCTTGCCGAATAAATTAATAGTTGATGAGACTGGAAGGTTTGTCATTGTGCATATCGCTCAACAATTTGTTTTTTTGTAATGTTTATGATCCTAATATTTATGATAGTAAATTCATACGCACGTTGATACGCTTACGGGCACTCCAATTATCTTAGGGGAAGATTTGAATACAATGGCCGATCCCATGGTGGAACGTTCTGGGCGGGTGGAGAGATCAGTGGCCCAAGCCTCAAAGGGGGATCCCTTTTCTCTGTAATCTGCTAGACTGGTGTTTTTGGAGGGCGTGGGCAGACGCTTCGCATCTACCCGTTCAGCTCCACTCATTGTTTTGTGGACCTCTGTCATGTCTCCCCTCAGCCGCCTTTTCTCCAGGCTGGGGAGCCCTGGCCGCTTTGGCCTTTCCTCATGGGGAAGTCACCTTCTCCCACTACTCCAACCAGAGTTACACCTAATCACACTGACCACCCTTCAACATCTTCTGTCCTTCTGTGACTGTTCTCTTGTGCTTGACTGCTTAAATATTTTAAATTTAAATGCTTTACTTTTTGTCTATTAGATTGTAAGCTCTTTGAGCAGGGACTGTCTTTCTTCTGTGTTTGTACAGCGCTGCGTACACTTTGTAGCGCTCTAGAAATGTTAAATAGTAGTAGTAAGTCGTCCCGTCCCTTTTATCCCTTTTATCATTTTCGTCGCCCTTCTCTGTACCTTTTCTAATTCCACTGTACCTTTTTTGAGATGCGGCGACTAGAATTGAACACAATATTCGAGGTGCGGTCGCACCATGGAGCGATACAGAGGCATTGTGGCATCCTCATTTTTGTTTTCCATTCCTTTCCTGATAATACCTAGCATTCTATTTGGTTTCTTAGCCGCAGCGGCACACTGATCAAGGGGTTTCGACGTATCATCATCAACGACGATACCTAGATCCCTTTCTTGGTCCGTGGCTCCTGGCGTGGAGCCTTGCATGACGTGGCTGTGGTTTGGGTTCCTCTTTCCCACATGCATCACTTTGCACTTGCTCACATTGAACATCTGCCATTTGGACACCCAGTCTCGTGGGGTCCTGTTGGAATTTTTTGCAATCCTCCCGCGATTTGACGACTTTGGACGGCTTTGTATCATCACCAAATTTAATTACCTCACTAGTTACTCCCATCTCTAGGTCATTTATAAATATGTTAAAAAGCAGTGGTTCCAGCACAGACCCCTGGGGAACCCCACTAACTACCCTTCTCTATTGAGAATACTGACCATTTAACTCTACTCTCTGTTTTCTATCTTTTAACCAGTTTTTAATCCACAATAGAACACTACCTCCTATCCCATGACTTCCCAATGAGTCTAATGCTGAAAATCAGTGTTAAGCTTCTACGTTTTTTTTCCCACCCTTAATGCACTTCTGTCACCACCTAAATCCATGGAATGGATCCTCAGAAGCTTAACTGAGATTGGGTGGTAGTGCCGGTGGGGGGAGGTGCGGCTGGTGGTTGGGAGGTGGGCCTTGTTTCTGTGCCCTGAAAATGGCAGAAACAAATCAAGGTCAGGTATACACATAAAGTAGCACGTATGAGTTTAAATTTTTGGGCAGACTAGATGGACCGTGTAGGTCTTTTTCTGCCGTCATCTACTATGTTACTATGTTATGTTACTTTTTGGATGTGTGGAGAATTCTACATTCCCAGGAGTGAGACTATACTCACTTATCCAGGGCACATTCCTCGCAGTCCCATATAGATTACCTATTAGTATCTCGTGGCTTATCACAACAAACAGACATCATCCAACAAACAACAACTAACAAGAATCCACACAGCATCAAACCTAGCAGCCCAATACCACAATATCCAAGTGGGTTACATTAATGCTAGGTCCATAGTTAACAAAACAACAACAATATCAGACTGGATTAATTCAGAAAACCTCAATCTTCTTCAGTGAAACATGGATCCACAATCAAAAGGACCCCATAATCCTTGAACTATGCCCCCCCCCCCCCCCCCCCCCCCAGATTACAAAATCACTCACTGGACCAGATTGGAAAAGAGAGGTGGAGGCATCGCGTTAATCTACCGAACACAATTCACTACCGAAACCATTGCCGAGTCCATAACACCCCAACTAGAAATTGCTTCACTCAGAATCCAAAATAAATCCCTGACTGATCAACTGACCTGCATCCTGTTTTACAGACCGCCCGGTAACTGGAACGAAAGCCAGCCTATCTTCACGGATTTTATCTCAAACACTTGTGTAAACAGCTCCAATACACTAATACTAGGCGACATAACCCTTCACCAATTCAGCCAATGCACGCGAATGCAAAGATTTCCTACAGTCATGGGATCTCACATGGCCTCACATGCAAGCTACCCACAGCAAGGAACACACACGGGACATCTTATCACACAAACTGTCCATAGATCATAATCTATCAATAACAGATATCAAATGGTCAGAAGCACCTTGGACCGATCACTACAAACTGAACCTATCCCTAAACTGGCGAAAGAAGGGCTCAAATTGTACACCAGAACAAACAACTTACACTACGAGAGGGCAAATAGATCCACAAATATTCTGGCAACAGATATATGACAACGAATGGACAACACGAATTGACTCCATACACTATCTCAACCACTGGGAGGCTAGATGCAGAAGCGTACTAAATAAAATAGCACCCTTAAAGACAAGAATATCAAAAAGAACAGGGAGGAAGGGGCATGCCAAACATCCTGTGGTATTATTGGGCAGCCCAATTGCAGCAGATAGGATTGTGGAGTAAAGTGGACCTCTCACCAATAACTAACTTGGAGCAGATCTTTGTACAGGGGGGAAATTTGGATGCACTTTTGTGGGGCTGGATCCCGGAGGTAGAATATAAGAGGATGGCCTTGAATCCCTTTGTATCCCATTTGCTGAGAATATGGGGAGCTCTTAAGAAAAGATTGAGGAAAACCCGGAATAGATCCACATATGCTTGGATAACACAAGAGCCAGGGTTTATGGGAGGGAAAGAAAATCGGGTGTTTCTCACATGGTTTCAAAAGGGGTTGATCTGGTTTCGGGAACTTCTGGAAAATGGGGTGATCAAGAGTTTTGAGGTACTTAGGAGGGAATATGATCTGCCTGCGTCAGACATATTTGCATATATGCAGGTGAAGGACTATATGTGTAGGGAGATAGGGATGAAAGAGGATCCAACCATAACTGAAAAATTTGAAAATTTGTGGGGTATCATAGATCTACAGGGGAGAGGGTTATCTAAACTTTATGATTATATTAGGGAAGGGGACTTTGTAAAATTACCGTACATGAAGGCGTGGGAGAGGGATCTGGATACTGAATTGACTGAAATAGATTGGAGGCGAATTTGCTTAGAGGCCCAGAAAGCATCTATATGTGTTCTTATCAAGGAGAATGCATATAAGGTACTGAGCAGATGGTACTTCACACCGGATAAAATAAAAGCAGTGTTTCCAGATGCCTCAGACACATGTTGGAGATGTAAGAATGGGAGGGGAACATATTTCCATATTTGGTGGGAGTGTCCGGTACTACAGGTATTTTGGGGGGGAAGTAACAGGATCACTAACTACAATGTTGGGCAGTACGGTTCCATGTGATCCTAAGTGGTGCTTGTTGGGTTGGGGCAATAGGAGGGGGAAGAGATGGCAATGCAGACTAAAACGAATGGCTGCGGCGAAAGCTATGGTGGCCTTAAATTGGAAACAAACAAAGGGCCCCACGGGGAAGGATTGGGTGGAGAGGCTTAAGATAATAGCGGCTATGGAAAAGATGACGGACAGGCGTAGAGGGAGATATTGTTCCACTGCTGATGAATGGACGCAATTGGAGACTCTCTTTACTGGGAACATAGAGAGTAGGACTGTTTAAGCTACAGTTTTAAAGGGTGGGAAGGGGGGGGGGGGGGGGGGGGAGGGAGGGGGGGGGGGGGGGGGGGAAAACACTTGTGGAACTGGACTGAAGTTTACCTGGTTGGAAAGTTGGGGGAGTCATGGGCTCCAAACTGTTGTTACATTGATTGATGTTCAATAAAAATTTATAAATTAAAAAAAAAAAAAAAAAAAGAATATCAAAAAGACAAAACTCAATACCATGGTTCAATGATGAATTAAAAAAACTCAAAACACAATCCAGAAAACTTGAACGAGCATGGAAAAAAAACAAAAACGAACATACACTCAATGCATGGAAACAAATAAACAGAAAATACAAATATGCAATTAGACAAACCAAAAGGTCCTACTACAAGACTAAACTAGAACCGGATAACAAAGATCTTAAGAAACTATTTCAACTCGTAAATAAGTTACTAGACACCACCCCTGTCACTACATCCAACACAGACATCCCATCCGCAGACAAATTGGCTACCTACTTCAAGGACAAAATAACAAAATTACGCAGCACGCTTCCTCATCACAACACCGACATCGAAAACTTCCTCGACGACCTAGACCTAATCCCGGGCGGATACCCAGCTGACCGTATCTGGTCTACATTCAATCTACTCACCGTTGAATCAGTTACACAAGCAACTCACAGATTCGCCAACACCCACTGCATACTGGACATGTGTCCCAGTCATCTACTTAAATCCGCCCCCAGAAGACCTCACATCCCAACTAAACACGCTGCAACAAGGCTTCTTCCCCGAGGATTATGGTAACATCCTACTTACCCCAATACCAAAAGACACTAAGAAAAAAAACAAACGACCTCACCAACTACCGCCCAAGTACTCAATACTACACGACTCACAATCAGGATTCCGCTCCCACCATAGTACCAAAACTGTCCTAGTCACTCTCCTGGCCAAATTCAAACAGGAAATAGCCATAGATAAAAGCATACTTCTCTTTCAATTCGACATGTCGAGCGCATTCGACAAGGTAAGCCATAATATACTACTATGTTGGCAACGTACTTAATTGGATCAAGGGCTTTCTAACCACCAGAACATACCAAGTAAAATCAAATTCAAACATATCACCACCATGGAAAGCAGCCTGTGGAGTACCTCAAGGATCTCCATTATCACCAATACTCTTCAACATGATGATGATCCCACTGGCAAAGACCTTATCCAATCAAGGCCTTAACCCATTCATCTATGCAGATGATGTTAAAATCAACATTCCCTTCAGACATGCCTTGACTGAAATAACCAATGAAATCAATGATGGCCTGAACATCATGGACTCTTGGGCAAACTCATTCCAACTGAAACTGAACATTGAAAAAACACACTACCTTATTCTTTCATCTCAACATAGCTACAAACCAGCAACCATAAACACCCCAGGACACGCACTCCCTATTTCAGACAGCCTAAAAATACTCGGAGTCACAATCGACCGCAACCTCACTCTCGAGAGCCAAGTAAAAACCGTAATAAAGAAAATGTTCTACTCAGTGTGGAAACTCAAACGAATAAAACCTTTCTTCCCGAGGGATACCTTTCGTAAACTAATACAATCAATGGTCCTAAGCCATGCAGATTACTGCAACGGAATCTATGTAAAGAACAACTCACAAAAAAACTCCAGACCACCCAAAACACAGCAGCCAGACTGAAATACGGTAAAACACGATTCGAAAGCGCTAAACCCCTTCGAGAAAAGCTGCACTGGCTCCCAATCAACGAACTGATCATCTTCAAAATCTGCACATTGGTCCACAAAATCATCTACTGTTTAGTCCCAGGATACATGACAGACCTCATAGATCTACCAACTAGAAACAGACTCAGATTAGCACGATCATACCCAAACTGCAAAGGACTAAAATACAAAACAACATATGTATGTAGCTTCTCCTACATAAGCGCAGAACTATGGAATGGTCTCCCGTATGCAGTGAAAACAATCCATGACCACCTAAACTTCAGGAGATCATTAAAAACCCACCTCTTCAAAAAAGCTTATCCCACCGATCCAACATAAACCCCCACACCCAGCAACACAACATAATCAATGATCGTACTGGACAATTTACTATCCTCTTTCCCCTCGACCCCATGATGCCTGATTACCTTCTACCTTATTTGACCATAACACAATCTTGTATTTGTTATCAACCAAAATGGCAAACGCCTTTACTGTACTTTGTAAGCCACATTGAGCCTGCAAATAGGTGGGAAAATGTGGGGTATAAATGTAACAAATAAAACAAATTTGGGAAAGTGGAGCTAGCAGAAATAGGACAGTACAAAATATTGGATTATGCCATGATCTGGGTGAAGTTACACTCGGGGAGGGGGGTTGATGGATCAATCTGAAATACAGTGGAGATTTCCCTTGGAATTGTACCATGATACTTCATTCCAGGAATTTTTATTTGCCAAGTGGAGTGATTATCAGATCTATAATCAAATATATGAACAAGAATCAATCTTGTATTGGGAGGCTGCCAAGGCAGTATTTGGAGGGGGTCATTAGCTACTAACCATAAACGTAAGGCTAGGGATAGGGAGGTTTTGCATTTGGAAAGGCAGGTATGCTCTGAGAGGAGGAGTTTTGGATCCCATCCTACACAGGAAAATATGATCCAGTTACTTAGCACACAAATGCTTTTGAATGAATTTCTCCACCGGAGAGTACAAAAATCAGTGCAGTATTTTAAATACTAACTTTTTAGATTCGGGAATAAAGCGGGGGCATTGTTTGCTCAAATGTGGGTTAGGGCATCACAAGATCTTACAGATGAGGGGAGCAGATGGGCAGGCGATTTGGTCTGGGAATGAGATCTGACATCTGTTAGACCTTCTATGAGAAGCTTTGTTCGCGGCCACAGGATCTGGGACTTGAAGTGGATGCATATTTGGATATCAGTCTCCCGCGGATATCGGCAGCTGACCGTACCCTTCTGAATGCTTCTTTCCTTATCTTTTCCAGACCATTCCTGACGAGTAGGTAATATGCACTCCTACCAGCAGAAGGAGACTGAGAATTATTGAGTAGTGACACCTTTATAAGGGGCTGTGCAACCCTGACCTGCTCAGTATTTCCCAGTCTCCCAGCAGAGGTAAATGAGTTTGTGCAGCCCTGCTCTTCTTTGGTTGGGTGTGCCAATTTTGGCCCCAGTTAGTAAGAAAAGTTAGAATAGTATTTAAGGGATTGCTTCAGGGGTGTCCTGGAGCAGATCTTGCTGCTGGTTTAAAAAAAAAAAAAGAGAGAGGCAAGAAACAGAATACACAGGCAGCAGAAAAAAAAAAGTCTCTCGGGCTTGGGCCCCTGCGCTTTTGGGAGTGTACACTTCAGTCTCCAAGTCCGTTTACCCCCCTCCTGCTCTCCTTTGGTGAGTGGTGTTCCTCAGCATTCTCCCCCTGTTTACCTGGGAGAAGTTCCGTGAGGCGGGCCTGTAGTTGGAACAGAGCACCACCGGTATTTAAAAAAAAAAAAGACACTTGGGGCCAGTTGCAGCATGCTATCAGGTGAGGGAGCATCTTTTGTGGTGGGAAGCTTGTGGCTGGACACTGCTCTGGTACAGTTCTGCATGTCCTCTCAGGCAGAGAAGGCACTTAGGTGTGGGGCTTGTTCCGCTTGTTGGGTGGTCTGTGTGCACAGCGATCTTTGCCTCGTCTGCGAAGAAGTGGAGACTCTTGACAGGCACTGACCTGGAATCTGGTGTGCTGGGAAGGTTCCTTGGCAGAATAAGGAGGCTTCTCTTGGGGAAACTGCGCTCCTGATGCCGTTTTAGCTGGAACGTCCGCCATTTTGAGTCTGAGTGCTGCAGGGCTGGACTTGGGCTTGCCTGTGGATGCTGGGTAAGTGAGAAATCAGAGTGCTCATTTGCTGATCACTGAAGTGAGGAGGAAGGAGGCAAGTTCCGAGGGCCATGGGGGGGCAGAGAGAGATGCGGATCCTGGGGTGGGGGGGGGGGGGGGGGGGGGAGGGACAGGGCTGCAGGAAAATGCTGGAAGGAGGATGCCAGACTATGGGAGGTGGAAAAAAGGGGGAGATAGATACAGGAAAAGGAGCAGTTAATCGCGTTACATTTTTTAACGCAAGTTTAATGTTAATCCTATATAATAATTTGCACCTCCAACGTTCCATTGCTGTCTGGCTGCCTGGGTTTGTAACATCTGATGACGTCAGCCAGCCTCCAGCGTTCCATTCCCTCTCACTGCCCGCCCTCGCGTCAAAACGTAATGATGTCAGAGGGCGGAACAGTGAGAGGGAAGGGAAATCTGTAGGCGAGCTGACGTCAGGAGGGATGTTACGAACGGAACGGAAGCCAGCGCCAGCCAGCCAGAGAACGTTCAGGTACAAATCGAGGGGAGGAGAGAATCGCGGGACATCAAGGGGAGGGAGGGCAGGGCAGAGGAGAATTGATGGACATGGATGGGATGGGAGGACAGGAGAGGAGAGAATTGCCGGACATGGATGGGAGGGCAGGGAAGAGGAGAATCGCTGGACATGGAGGGGATGAGAGGGAAGGGAAGAATCGATGGACATGGAGGGGAGGGCAGGGGACAGACAAAAAATCGCTTACAAGAGAGCCTTTCTAGGGCAAGTTTCATTGTTGAGGAAACGGGCTGGGTTCCACTAGTATATTAATAACACGTTAAATGTGCAGCCCTATTCTTAATAAGTGAATTGGGAGAAAAGGCCAGAGGGAGATTTGTGTTGTGGTTATCAAGAAAAGGAGAATTTTCCACCAAATTATTTAACTGTGAAAGTTGATGTTTAGGCAAAATGCTGACTATTGCAGTTAAAATGAAACCAGATATTCAGCGCTGGTACCCTGATGTCCCACCAATGCAGAAATTCTGGCAGAAAGTTTTGGATGTGTAGAAGTACTCTGTCCTCAGGAGCCCTAAATTGTTTTTTCTGGAATTAGACCCATGTAGGAAATAGGATTCTGGGAAAATAAGTGGAGGAAAGTTAGTGTGACTGGCAACATGCATTCTCCATAGACAGCAAAGGGGAATGCAGGTACACTCCAAGTAATGACATGTGACCTAGTCTGTGGGGCCCAAATCCTCCAACAGCTCAGAGATGTTTGAAACCAATTTCTCTGAGCATGTGTGGAAGTTCCTGTGCTGCCTTGCTCTTTGACTTCACCTTCAGTCCCTCTGCCATTGATCTTTATAATTGAGGGCAGAAATTTTTACTTTCAATTTCTTTTTGGACCAATGCCATACAACGCTCTCAATAACAATTTCCTTAGCGTCATACCAGATAAATCCAGAACAAGTTTGTGTTGTGTGTGAATGCAGTGGATGGAGACAGAAAAACAAAAAAGTTCCCTGTGATTTGCCCCGTTCAGGGCTCTGTGCAGGCATAGATAACTAGTACTTTTCTGTCTCCACTGGGTGGTGATGGTTCACCTCAGGTTCTGGGCTGGTCAGGCTACACAGGCTCCTGAACCAGGATATTCTGTTTCAGTTGAGCTTTGTTGTCCTTGTTTCATAGGAGGAAAAAGTTGAAGGAAGAAAACTTTGGAGAATTCTTGGTGGTGCCATGTCCCCTTGCCTTCTCTTTGACACCCTCTTTTTTTCCAGTGGGGGCTCTTTGGGGTTGAGGTGCCTCTGAGCAAAGCAGTGGTCAGTGACCTGCAGCATTGCTATTTTCTGCAGCTAAGTCATACAGATGTGAGGCATGGAGGTACCAGCTCATTACACAGCTGTTTCAGCTTTGTGAGAGCAACAGGTGAGGCACAACTTATAGCAGGAGCATGCAAACTGAGATATTCAAAGGCAGACGTTGAGGTGTCAGTTCTGCCCTGCTTTGATTCAGCTGTAAGTAATTTACCAAACTTGAATATGAGGTCACCAACTCAGGTAACACCTTACAAACTCGTGGGCTGATCCTCAGAGCTCCAGCACTGTAGTGAACAGTGCCTGAATAGCACTGCAGAATAGTGCAGAAAAAACAGTTCCCCAATGCACAGCTCTAATGCTATGCAATCATATGCATGCTGCGCGCATGCCCAGTCAAATTGGGGAATGTGAAATTGTACACTATTTTATTATCACTGCACTTTTTAATTCTCTCATTCCCCTGCAGTGAATTTTCCTAGCAGCAGGATTTTGATTGTTGCCCAAATGGGCTTCAGGCTTGCCCCTTCTGGCTCAGTACCGGTGCTTAGAGGCTTGTACGGGCAAAACCACAGATTTTAGAGTGAAAACCATCCCTTCAAGCACCCTGTTGCCAGCGGTAGGTTTCCAACCTTAGAAGTAGCATTCTTTCTGCGCTGTTCTCTGAGCATGAGAGGGAATACCTGATGACCCTCTGACATCTGTTCGCATTCATTTAAGTATCATTTGCACTAATTTTTTGGCAGGCGAGTTGTTTCTGACTGTAGAGCCCTCTGAGCGTTGTGCACAGATTAACGCCAGTACTAATCGCCTTTGCTGACATTAGATTCTGAGCATCGGGCTTTCAGTTGTGAAGTTGGAATGGGGGAGGACACATTTGTTTTCTGAGGTAAAGCTGTTTTAGCATTCCTTGTGTCTGCAAATGGTTTTTGCATGCCCAGCTCTTGGCATCATTTGTCTCACTGTCTTGTGAAAGCTTTGCTGCTGTGGTCTTCATGTAGCTTGGGTGGTTTGAGTACAGCACGCTAGGTTTTGTGACTTCTTTCCTTTTTCCAAGGCAGTTCCTTTTGAAGGAGCTGTAAATTTTTTAATTTAAAATTTTTTTTTTTTTGTATTAGGCTCTGGGCAGAATTTGGCCCAGTTTCCACTTCTGTGGAGTCTTCCAGTCAGGCACGTAATCCACCTTTTTTAAAGAAAATACGTTAGCAGTGGCCATGCATTTCTCTTTGGCTCTTTGGTGACCACTCTTCCCATCTTTTTCTTTTGACAATTTTCTACTTAAATTAAAAAAAAAAAAAAAAAAAAGACAGTGGTGGGCGAATGGATAAGGAATGCTTTTCCTTTGGATATTAAGTTAGGAAGCTGTTTTTCGTCTGGCCTATTCTTCAAACGTTTTATTTATTTATTTATTTTTCTCCGAGGACAAGCAGGCTGCTTGTTCTCACTGATGGGTGACGTCCACGGCAGCCCCTCCAATCGGAACACTTTCTAGCAAAGTCCTTTGCTAGTCCTCGCGCACCGATGCGCACCGCGCATGTGCGGCCGTCTTCCCGCCCGAACCGGCTCGTGCCAGCCAGTCTTCTTTTGTCCGCGCTCGGTACGGTCGTGTTTCGCCATTCGCGCCCCAAAAGTTGACCTCGCGTGTCGTTTTTCGACTTCGCTTTAAAAAAAAAAAAAAAAGAGTCTCGGAAGGAGACCTTTTCGGTCTGCTCCCTTCCTGTACTTCTAGTTTTGCCCCGGTAAGTTTTCTTTCGTCGTCGGGGTAGGCCCTATTTAGGCCTCGGTTCGAAGTTTTTCTTCCCCCTCTTTTTGTGGTGCCATTTTCGCCATTTTGAGTTTTGATCTCGCCGGCGCGATTTTTCCGCCCATGACATCGAAGTCTTCCAGCGGCTTCAAGAAGTGCACCCAGTGCGCCCGGGTAATCTCGCTCACTGACAGGCACGCGTCGTGTCTTCAGTGTCTGGGGGCTGGGCGCACCGCCCGCAGGCCTGTAGTCTGGGTTCTCTTTGCAAAAGTGGACTCAGGTAGCGAGATTAGCCCGTGGAACGTTTTGTTCTCGGGCTCTTCGTCGGCATCGGCACTGGGAGTATCGACTGCTTCGACATCGTCGGCGCCCGGGACCTTCATCCTCCCGCCCCCGATTGCATCGAGGCAAGTCGGCCCTCTGCATCGGGGCGACATCGGAGGGCCGCGTCGGCGTCGTGGTATCGAGACCTCCTCGTCTGCTGAGTCGTCGGACGGTGTTGCTTCGTCTGGAGTGCAGGTGAGGGCTGTCCATTCCCCTGCTGGTGGCGGTGAGCCTTCGGGTGGGTCTCCCCCTACCCTGAGGGCTCTGCGGTACAGCCCCCCCGAGACCGACCTCCTTCGGCCTCGGCCCCGAGGAAGAGACGGCTGGATTCTACGTCCTCGTCGGTGCCGGGAAGCTCCGGTGACATGCTTCGTCCCAAAAAGTCGAAGAAGCATCGTCACCGGTCCCCTTCCCGTGTCGGCACCGAGAGCTCTGGGTCGCCAAGGGAGTCTGCACCCAGTAGGCATCGGCACCGAGAGGACCGCTCGCCCTCTGTTCAAGAGGTGTCGGTGCGCTCCCCTTTGGACAGCCCGGAACAGCCTCCACGCCCGGAACAGGTTCTGACATCGACTCCTGCATCGGCTTCCATGTCTTTTTCCACAGCCGCTCTGCACGAGAGCCTCCGGGCCGTTCTCCCAGAGATCCTGGGAGAGCTGTTGCGCCCTACCCCTCCGGTACCGGGGTGCT
The DNA here is from genome assembly GCF_901765095.1 of Microcaecilia unicolor. NCBI lineage: Eukaryota > Metazoa > Chordata > Amphibia > Gymnophiona > Siphonopidae > Microcaecilia > Microcaecilia unicolor. Next base: position 124,716,767 of record NC_044041.1, on the reverse strand, counting down.
TGCGCCACTGGGTACGTCGAGCGAGGCGCCAGCTGGCCCATTGCCCGGGTGAGGTCTCCGACATCGGTGCCAGCTTGCGGTACCGACTGCGGTAGCCTCCCAGGAAGGCTCCCCGACTACGTCGGCGGAGGGAGCTTCGCTGGTGAGGGCGAGGGAGTCTACATCTCGACGCTCCCACCGTGGCCGTGGTTCCGACGGAGTCGAGCCGGGCACGGCTGCAGACACAGGTCCGTGAACTTGTGTCTGACACCGATGGTGAGGCCTCGTGGGAATGAGGAAGAGGACATCAGATATGTCTCTGACGAGGAGTCTGAGGGTCTTCCTTCTGATCCCACTCCCTCTCCTGAAAGGCAGCTTTCTCCTCCTGAGAGCCTGTCTTTCGCTTCCTTTGTCCGGGAGATGTCTACGCCATCCCCTTCCCGGTGGTTGTGGAGGACGAGCCCAGGGCTGAAATGTTTGAGCTCCTGGACTATCCTTCTCCACCTAAGGAAGCGTCCACAGTACCCATGCATCATGTCCTCAAAAAGACATTGCTGGCGAACTGGACCAAGCCTCTAAGTAATCCCCACATTCCCAAGAATCGAGTCCCAGTACCGGATCCATGGGGACCCAGAGCTGATGCACACTCAGTTGCCTCACGACTCTGGAGTTGTGGATTTGGCCCTAAAGAAGGCCAAGAGTTCTAGGGAGCATGCTTTGGCGCCCCCGGGCAAGGACTCTAGAACCTTGGACTCCTTTGGGAGGAAGGCCTACCATTCTTCTATGCTCGTGGCCAAAATTCAGTCCTACCAGCTCTACACGAGCATACACATGCGGAACCAATGTGCGGCAGTTGGCGGGCTTGGTGGACAAGCTCCCCCCTGAGCAAGCTAAGCCTTTTCAGGAGGTGGTGCAGGCAGCTGAAGGCGTGCAGAAAATTCCTGGCCAGAGGGGTGTATGACACCTTTGATGTTGCGTCCAGGGCCGCTGCTCAAGGTGTGGTGATGCGCAGACTCTCATGGCTGCGTGCCTCCGACCTGGAGAATAGAATCCAGCAGCGGATTGCGGACATCGCCTTGTCGTGCGGAGTAATATTTTTGGAGAGAAAGTCGAGCAGTGGTAGAGCAGCTCCACCAGCGGGACAACCGCTTTCGACAAGTTCTCCCGCCGGCAGCCTTCAGCCTCTACTCTACAGGTAGAAGATTTTTGGGGGGGAAGGAAGACTGTTCCCTACTCTTCTGGCAAGCGTAGGTACAATCCTCCTTCTCCGACAGCCTGCAGCCCAGCTAAGCCCAGCGCGCTCGCTCTCGTCAGCAGCGTGCGACACAGCAAGGCGACTCGGCTCCCCAGCAAAAGCAAGGGACGAGCTTTTGACTGGCCTCCAGCAGAGCATAGCCGACATCTAAGTGTCAGTGCCCGGGCGACCTGCCAGTCGGAGGGAGGTTGAAAGCTTTTCACCAAAGGTGGCCTCGCATAAACCTCCGATCAGTGGGTTCTCCAAATAGGTCCGGCAAGGATACACCCTCAATTTGGCCTCAAAATCTCCAAATTGTCCACGGGGGAGCTCAGTCTTACAGCTTCCAACACAGCAGGTACTTGCAGAGGAACTCTCTGCCCTTCTCAGCGCCAATGCGGTCGAGCCCGTGCCATCCGGGCAAGAAGGGCTGGGATTCTATTCCAGGTACTTCCTTGTGGAAAAGAAAACAGGGGGGATGCATCCCATCCAAGACCTAAGGGGCCCCTGAACAAATATCTGGTCAAAGAAAAGTTCAGGATGCTTCCCTGGGCACCCTTCTCCCCATGATTCAGGAAAACGATTGCTATGCTCTCTGGACTTGAAGGACGCCTACACCACATCCCGATACTGCCAGCTCACAGACAGTATCTGCGATTTCCGCTGGGCACACGTCACTTCCAGTACTGTGTGCTACCCTTTGGGCTCGCCTCTGCGCCCAGAGTGTTCACGAAGTGCTTGGCTGTAGTAGCAGCGGCACTTCGCAGACTTGGGGGTACACGTGTTCCCATATCTCGACGATTGGCTGGTGAAGAACACATCCAAGGCAGGAGCCCTGCAGTCCATGCAGATGACTATTCGCCTCCTGGAGCTACTGGGTTTGTGATAAATTATCCAAAATCCCATCTTCTCCAGTGCAGAAACTCGAATTCATAGGAGCTCTGCTGGATTCTCGGACGGCTCGCGCCTATCTCCCAGAGACGAGGGCCAACAACTTGTTGTCCCTTGTCTCGCGGGTGCGAGCGTCCCAGCAGATCACAGCTCGGCAGATGTTGAGAGTGCTGGTGCCACATGGCCTCCACAGTTCATGTGACTTCCCATGGGCCGCCTTCACATGAGATCTGCTCAATGGACCCTAGCTTCCCAGTGGTTTCAAGCTGCTGGGGATCTAGAAGACGTGATCCACCTGTCCACGAGTTTTCTCAAATCCCTGTATTGGTGGACGATTTGGTCCAATTTGACTCTGGGACGGCCTTTCCAAATTCCTCATCCACAAAAAGTGCTGACCACGGATGCGTCTCTCCTGGGGTGGGGAGCTCATGTCGAGGGCTTCACACCCAAGGAAGCTGGTCCCTCCAGAACGCGATCTGCAGATCAATCTCTGGAGTTACGAGCGATCTGGAACGCTCTGAAGGCTTTCAGAGATCGGCTGTCCCACCAAATTCAGACAGACAACCAGGGTGCCATTATTAAATCAACAAGCAGGGGAGCAACACGATCGTCGCCCCCTGTGTCATGAAGCCGTCAGCATGTTGCTCTGGGCTCGTCGTCACGGCATGGTGCTCCAAGCCACATATCTGGCAGGCGTAAACAACAGTCTGGCCGACAGGTTGAGCAGGAATTATGCCAACCGTCACGAGTGGTCGCTCACATCCCGTGTAGTGCGACGATCTTCCAGTTGTGGGCACCCCCTTGGTAGATCTCTTCGCATCTCGAGCCAACCACAAAAGTCCCTCATTCTGTTCCAGGCCTTCAGGGCCCACGGCAGACTGGCATCGGATGCCTTCCTCTGGACTGGGGGGAGGGTCTGCTGTATGCTTTATCCTCCCATACCTCTGGTGGGGAGACTTCGTTGAAACGCAAGCAAGACCGAGGCACCATGATTCTGATTGCTCCTTTTTGGCCGCGTCAGATCTGGTTCCCTCTTCTTCTGGAGTTGTCCTCCGAAGAAACCGTGGAGATTGGAGTGTTTTCCGACCCTCATCAGACAGGACGAAGGGGTGCTTCTGCATCCCAACCTCCGGTCCCTGGCTCTCACGGCCTGGAAGTTGAGAGCGTAGACTTTGCCTCTTTGGGTCTGTCAGAGGGTGTCTCCCCACATCTTGCTTGCTTCCAGGAAAGATTCCACTAAGAGGAGTTACTTCTTCTGTGGAGGAGGTTTGCCGTCTGGTGTGACAGGCAAGGCCCTAGATCCTCGCTCTTGTCCTACACAGACCCCTGCTTGAATACCTTCTGCACTTGTCTGAGGCTGGTCTCAAGACCAACTCTGTAAGGGTTCACCTTAGTGCAATCAGTGCATACCATTACCGTGTGGAAGGTAAGCCGATCTCAGGACAGCCTTTAGTTGTTCGCTTCATGAGAGGTTTGCTTTTGTCAAAGCCCCCTGTCAAGCCTCCTACAGTGTCATGGGATCTCAATGTCGTTCTCACCCAGCTGATGAAAGCTCCTTTTGAGCCACTGAATTCCTGCCATCTGAAGTACTTGATCTGGAAGGTCATTTTCTTGGTGGCAGTTACTTCAGCTCGTAGAGTCAGTGAGCTTCAGGCCTGGTAGCCCAGGCCCCTTACACCAAATTTCATCATAACAGAGTAGTCCTCCGCACTCACCCTAAGTTCTTGCCAAAGGTTGTGTCGGAGTTCCATCTGAACCAGTCAAATTGTCTTGCCAACATTCTTTCCCCGTCCTCATTCCTGCCCTGCTGAACGTCAGCTGCACACATTGGACTGCAAGAGAGCATTGGCCTTCTATCTGGAGCGGACACAGCCCAACAGACAGTCCGCCCAATTGTTTGTTTCTTTTGATCCCAACAGGAGGGGAGTGGCTGTGGGAAAACGCACCATATCCAATTGGCTAGCAGATTGCATTTCCTTCACTTACGCCCAGGCTGGGCTGGCTCTTGAGGGTCATGTCACGGCTCATAATGTTAGAGCCATGGCAGCGTCGGTAGCCCACTTGAAGTCAGCCACTATTGAAGAGATTTGCAAAGCTGCGACGTGGTCATCTGTCCACACATTCACATCTCATTACTGCCTGCAGCAGGATACCCGACGCGACAGTCGGTTCGGGCAGTCAGTGCTTCAGAATCTGTTCGAGGTTTAGAATCCAACTCCACCCCCCTAGGCCCATGTTTGTTCTGTTCCAGGCTGCACTCTCAGTTAGTTGGTAAATTTTTTAGGTCAATCTCAGTTATGTCCTCGCCGTTGCAAGGCCCGATTGACCATGGTTGTTGTTTTGAGTGAGCCTGGGGGCTAGGGATACCCCATCAGTGAGAACAAGCAGCCTGCTTGTCCTCGGAGAAAGCGAATGCTACATACCTGTAGAAGATATTCTCCGAGGACAGCAGGCTGATTGTTCTCACAAACCCGCCCGCCTCCCCTTTGGAGTTGTGTCTTCCCTTCTCTTTGTCTTGCTACATACGAGACTGGCCGGCACGAGCCAGTTCGGGCGGGAAGACGGCCGCGCGTGCGCGGTGCGCATCGGCGCGCGAGGACTAGCAAAGGACTTTGCTAGAAAGTGTTCCGATTGGAGGGGCTGCCGTGGACGTCACCCATCAGTGAGAACAATCAGCCTGCTGTCCTCGGAGAATACCTTCTACAGGTATGTAGCATTCGCTATTTATTTGTAGCATTTATACCCCGCTCTTTCCTGCTCGATAGCAGGTTCAGTGCGGCTTACAGTGTATGGGTACAATATATCACAGAGATAACACCATGTTTGGGTACAAATATCCCAGAGATAATGCAAAGTATCCCATAGATAACACAGTTGTATAGAGAAGGGATGTGAGGAGGAGATATGGGGGGAAAATGGGTTGTGGTTAATTGTAGGTGGTGTGGATTAGGTTTGTGAATTAGTTGGTGTCGTTTGGGTAGGCTTGTTTGAAGAGGTATGTTTTCAGCAGCTTTCGGAAGGGTAGATGTTCGTTAGTCGTTCGGATGTATCTTGTATGGCGTTCCAGAGTGGCTGCCTATAACGGAGAAGTTGGATGCGTATTAGTTTTGTACTTGAGACCCTTGCAATTGGGGAGTGAAGATTGAGATATGTTCGAGAAGATTTGGACCCGTTCCTGGCTGGAAGGTCGATTTAGATTGGTCATGTAACTTGTGGATTCTCCATGGAGGATCTTGTGGATCAATGTGTGGACCTTGAAGTTTATTCGCTCTTTGATAGGGAGCCAGTGGAGTTTTTCACGGAGTGGTGTTGCACTTTCAAATCGTGATTTACCAAAAATGAGTCTGGCTGCCGTGTTTTGGGCGGTTTGGAGTTTTTTCAGGATTTGGGCTTTGCAACCAATGAAGATGCTGTTGCAGTAGTCAGCGTGGGTGAGTACTATGGATTGTACCAGATTGCGGAAAGTTGTTTGGGGGAGGAATGGTTTTACTCTTTTCAGTACCCACATCATGTTCAACATCTTCTTCGTCATGGCTTTTGCGTGGGTTTCTAGAGTTAGGTGATTGTCTAGCGTTACTCCCAGGATTTTTAGATTATCGGATATTGGGATTGTAACGTCAGGGGTGGTTAGAGTGGGTGGGAGTAGAGTGGTGTGTCTTGATGAGAGGATTAAGCATTTAGTTTTTTCTTCAATTTCATTTTGAAGGCATTGGCCCAGGAGGCTAAGATGTTCATGCCAGTGATTATTTTTCCAGAGATTTCTGTAAGGTTGGATTGGAAGGGGATGAATATGGTGACGTCATCAGCATAGATAAAGGGGTTAAGACCAGCTTTGAATAGGGATTTAGCCACAGGAATCATCATAAGATTGAAGAGGATCGGGGATAGAGGCAATCCTTGGGGGACTTCGCATTGTGAGGACCAAGCAACTGATACAGATGAGGTTGATTTGACTTGATAGGATCTAGTGGTGATGAAACCTTTTATCCATTCAATGATGTTCCGCCGATCCCTAGTTTATCCAGTAGTTTCGTAAGAATATCGTGGTTTACCATGTCAAATGCGCTGGATAGGGTCAAACTGCAGAAGAAGAATGTTGTTGCCAAATGAAATTTCTTGTTTGAACTTGGATATTAGGGTGAGTAGTACTGTTTCAGTGCTGTGTGCAGGTCGAAAACCCGATTGTGACTCATGTAGTATGGAGAACTTTTGTATGACTTCGTTGAGTGTTGCCTGCCTAAGTACATTGCTTTTTCTGAAGAAAATGCAGTTTCCTTCACTGCCCTTCTGAGGTTTTCCAAAGGGCCAATTCTCAAAGCTGGGCACTAAAGCTCAGAATGTAGAAGCCCACAGTGGACCACCACCACCAAAAAATAGCTCAGGTATACTTGATGGAATAAGTATGCAAATGATATGCATGCTTAATTCGCTCTAGTAGACTGAATGTAAGGTGAGGAACATGCCTAGCAAATGCTGCCAAAGGTGTTGCTGTAAGCATGGTCCTTGTGTCCATACCTAGACAAAACTGGAAGTGCAAGCACATGTCAGCGCTGTTCTGTGCCTTTAAATATGAGCCTTTCAAAAATTGTTTGCACTTAAAATTTTGAAAGGCTCATATTTAAGTGCAGAACAACAAGCACTGATGTGTGCTTTCATTTTAATTTTGCTCAGACTCGCATACATGCTTGTTGCTCACTCTCAGCACTTAAAAAAGCTGCACAGGTTTCCTTCACTTGCAAAAGAGGACAACACCCACAGTTTAATGTGACAAATTGACAAGAAATCTCTTGAAAACTTCAATTCTACCCCTGAGTTGGGTTTTACACCTAGATAGAGAGTGGCAACATTTACTAAGCCAGACTGTCAACTGCTTTCCATCTGTGCTGGTTTCTGTTCCAGTAGGAGGCTTCCCTATGTAAGGAGCAGTTCCTTGTGAATCTAATGCACAAATCTCCCAAATTTCTGCTGTGCTGTACTGCTTATGGTGGGGCCCCTTAATCTGTAGGGGAGTTTAGGTCCTATATAGTGGGGCTTGCTCAGAACATAAGAATATAAGTGTTGCCATACTGGGACAGACCGAAGGTCCATCAAGCCCAGCATCCTGTTTCCAACAGTGGGCCAATCCAGGTTACAAGTATCTGCAAGATCCCAAAACAGTACAATGCATTTTATGCTGCTTATCCTAGAAATGAGCAGTGGATTTTCCCCAAGTCCATCTTATTAATGGTTTATGGACTTTTCTTTTAGGAAGCTATCCAAACCATTAAACCCCGCTAAGCTGCTTTTACTGCATTCTCTGTCAACAAATTCCTGAGTTTAATTTCTCCAATTTGTTTTAAATGTACTACTTTGTATTTTCATTGCGTGCCCCCTAGACCTATATTTTTGGAAAGAGTAAACAAGTGATTCACGTCTACCCTTTCCATTCCACTCATAGACCTCTGTCATCTCCCCTTAGCTGTCTTTCCTCCAAGCTGAAGAGCCCTAGCCACTTTACCCTTTCCTCATAGGGAAGGCATCCCATCCCCTGTATCATTCATCACCCTTCTCTATATCTTTTCTAATTCCACTATATATCTTTTTTGAGATGCGGTGACCAGCATTGCACACAGTATTTGAGATGCGATCGTACCATGGAGCGATACAAAGGCGGCATAGCATCCTTATTTTTGTTTCCATTCCTTTCCTAATAGACCTAACATTTTATTTGCTTCTTGGATGCCACCACACACTGGGCAGAGTGTTTCAATGTATCATCAACGATGACACCTAGATCCTTTTCCTGGTTGGTGACTCCTAATTGTGGAACCTTGCATCACATAACTATAGTTTTCTTAAACATTTAAAAACCCTGTTTCAAAAGTTCCTGATTAATTGTTTATATGTCTGATGCTCTTAATGTAAACCATTCTGAGCCCAAATTAGAGGAAAAAGTGGTCTATAGTGCTGAGATTAGATCTAGATTAGAAAGGAAATTTTTCCTTCTGTTTAACCACAACAGTAAGAGTTTAGGTAAAATGCTGGCTGCTGCAGTTAAAATAAAACAGGATGTTCAGCACTAGTACCCGGACACTAGTTGGTGCTAAATATCCAGTTTCAGCATTGACCTGGAAGTGCTATCCAGTTGGTGGCCATATAAAGCCCAAGCTGTACCCATGGACTGCCCAGCACTGTCTGGATAATACCACGGCAGTCAGAGGAAATTGTGGTGGTGGTTTTTTAATGGGGAAAAATAAAGTACCTAGATTTTTTTATTTTTTTTTTACATATCTGCACAGGTCATGTTGGAGTAGAATGGAAAGGCTTTGGCTATTTTTGAAGCAGCATAAGAAATATTCCAAAACGTATCAGTGCCATAAGAGTGACTTGAACCTGCAGAGGTCTCAAGTGTAATCCTGAATCCTGCTCTTATTGCCATACAGGAGAATGCCAGGCTGTATATGAACCTCCTGGAGATGGAGTTTAGTGTGGATGTGAAGCAGAATGAGAGCAATACCCTTGGCTGCATTGAGAGGGCACTGAGGAGCAAGCTTCCTTGTGAGGCAAAGATGATTTTCTCTCAACGCAAACTGGAGTTCCTGGAGGACTTTGGTTCAAGCCTGAACAGGTAATGGGAAGGGACCTTGGCATTGGTGTGAAAAGACATGTCTGCTTTTTGGTCTGTTCTGATCCACGTTCCCTACTTTTGTTATCCCAGTCTCCTCGCAGCATATGATGAACATCAGAAGCTTCTTAAAAAGCAAACCATCAAAAAGAGAGTTGCTACAAATGGGTAAGGAGCCTGTTGCTGGCAGTTTATAATATTCAAACATAACCAAGTGCACGTTGGTAGAGATGCAGTTATCTGTATTTTATTGTGGCTACTCTCCATTTACAAGATTCTTTCTAGGGTTGCCCTTCATCTCTCAGGGCTGTAGTCATCCTTTGTTTCTTTACATATATCAGTGTGATACTTTCGTATGGATTTTACAATCTGCTCCTGTGTGCACAATATTCTTGTTTTTACATACATCTCTGTGACTTCCCCATAGCACCCTAATAAAGAGTAGGCTTCAGATATGCCTTAGGATCCATTCTCCTACAGTTTCATAATGGCAAGAGCAGCTTAATGCCTTTAACATTTTTTTGTTAATGTTCGATTGGAAGTTACATAAAGAACTAAGAAAATCTATAATTTATAGAAATGCAGAAGAGCCTGATAGCAAGAAGGCCAAAGTGGACAGTGCATCAGTGACAGGGAACACAGCAGTAACTGTGTCTACAGCAGCAGCAGCAGCAACAACAACAACAACAGCAGCAGCAGATGCAGCCACAAGAGCAGCAGCAGTGGCGGCAATGACAAATACTATGACAACGCCAGCAATACCCAGTCTTATGAGCTTAATGGGAGGAGAATTGAGCAACAACCAAGCAATGGGAGCAGGATCATACAACTACAACTCCTGGTATCAGGTTAGTAATATGTGCGAGTCAGTCACTGTTCTCCTTTCAGGTGTCCTTATTTGTTTCTCATCCTTCAGAGTTAGGTTGGATGTTTCTCACGTTTTTCTATTCTTGCCCCTTGACTTTGGAAAGTTTTACCTCTCTTTGCGTTAGGAACCTTCTTTATACAAGTTCAATGAAGGTATTAAAACTAGGTGAGTACAGCCCCAAATTTTTGTTTTGTTTTTTTTCCTGTGTTTACAATTTTTTTTTTGGTCCAGCTAGAGCAGTCCAAACCAATGGGTTATATCCTCTGACCTGCAGATGAAGGTAGAGAAACAGTTTCCAGTGACATCACCAGTATAGCAGCAGGTACAGGCTACAACTAGTCAGTATTTCTCTACCTCAAACAGATGGTGCAGGTTGAAGCGGTGCAGCTGCTTTTTTTGTTGGTTTTTTTTGTTTTCCTGCAGCCTGAATCCCACCAGACATCCATTTAAAAGCTCAAAAAACTCAAACAAGTACTCTTATCTTCTTGCCATTGGACAAATATACCATCTATAAAATGCACCCAGAGATGCACCTTCTCAAAAAAAAGCATACAAATATACCCATTTCTGCTCAAAGTCAATAAATTTCACTTCTGATGGGGCCATCCTTGCTCCCATCTCAACACCTGGCACTTGATGGACAATTGGTACCCATATTGAAAACATTTTTTTTTTTCATTTCTAAAGTAGCTAAATTTATGTTGAATGAAGTAGAGACTTGAGGTTGTATTTTCTGATCTAAAACTTCCTCCAGTACTTCAATGGCCCCCTTCTGGGGTATAGACATATATAACGAAACTAGGTCAAAGGAAACCAACCAGTAGGATTGCACTTCTTGTATCTCTTCAAGTTTACACAAAAATTCTATTGAATCTTTAATGTAAAATCTCCCTTTATTCACAAGTGGTTGCAAATGACAATCTAAATAAATAGAAAGAGGTTCTAACAATGATCCTCTACTTGACACAATAGGTCTTCCCGGAGGTTTATTTAATGTCTTTTGGATTTTTGGTAGAGTGAAAAAAAAAAAACCTGGTACTTTTGGGCACTGGACATTCATTCAAAAACTGAAACTCCTCCTGAGTAAAAACTCCCTCAGCATACCATCTGCTTCTAATCGGCAGCCGTGGAGAGCTGTGCTAGTGTCCCATTTGCAGCCTGAGACCCTGAAGAAGCAGCGAAACGCTGGCCACCGTCGGCTCAGGGCAGCAAGTGAAGGACCGCACAGCGGAGAGCAGAGAGCAGCATCCCACGAACACTATTCAATAAAGATGTGTGTATAAAGTATATATGGGTAGCGTAGTACGCTCTAGTGGTGATCTACGTACAGAATACTTACCGTTATTTCTTTGAAACAACACAATTTTTTTTTAATTTGTTTTTTTGACCACAGAAAATAAAGTTTTGCTCAGATCTGTGGCAACAGGAGTTTTTTGCCTTTGATGAAGAGAAGACCATTGTGTCTGTTTAAGCTCCATGGGATTGAAGTTTAATCTCAGAGCTCTTTGAGGCTTTTACCCTGCACACAGAGTCATTTGTCAGTTTTTGTGGAATGTTTGATTGTTTTGTATATTATAGAGCTTCCACACCAAAGGTAATACTTTAGTTGACATCATTCACTTTAACCATATATCCAAAGGCCATGACCAAGAGAGCGCACATAGCAAGCAGCTGTGAGTGCCACCACTGCTAAGCAAATATCCAGGTTTTGACACCTTACTAGTGAGTGGAAGGCTTCAGTTCTTCAGGAAAGTATAGCAAACTGTCACTACAGACCCTTATAACCTCAAAATGCATCTCTACTGATGTGTCCAACATTCCCAGTTTTTAGGGAAGAAATAATCATGCTTTTAAAGACCAAAATGAAAGAAGCCCCCACCTACCAACAAGGAAATGTCCTCTACTCCAGATTATTCCTAATTCCCAAGAATTTGGGTGTGGTTGGAGACCTATTGAGGGGCATAATCGAAAGGGGCACCCACGTTTTTCTGAGGACGTCCTCGCAGGACGTCCCGATGAAGGGGCAAGGAAACCCATATTATCCGAAACAAGATGGGCGTCCATCTTTCGTTTCGATAATACAGTCGTGGACACCCAAATCTGGAAATTTAGGTCGACCTTAGAGATGGTCGTCCATGATTTTCGGCGATAAGGGAAACCAAGGACGTCCATCTCAGAAATGACCAAATCCAAGCCATGTGATCGTGGGAGGAGCCAGCATTCATAGTGCACTGGTCCCCCTGACATGCCAGGACACCAACTGGGCACTGCAGTGGACTTCAGAAATTGCTCCCAGGTGCATAGCTCCCTTACCTTGTGTGTTGAGCCTCCAAAACCCATTCCCCACAACTGTACACCACTACCATAGCCCTAAGGGTTGAAGGGGGGGGCACATACATGTGGGTACAGTGGGTTTGTGGTGGATTTTGAAGGGCTCACATTTACCATCACAAGTGTAAAAGGTAGTTTTTTTTTTTTTGGGGGGGGGGGGGGGGGGGCCTGGGTCCGCCTGCCTGAAGTGCACTTCACCCACTAAAACTGCTCCAGGGATCTGCATACTTCTGTCATGGAGCTGGGTATGACATTTGAGGCTGTCAAAAAATATTTAATTTTTTTTTTTTTTTTTTTTAGGGTGGGAGGGGGTTGGTAACCACTGAGGGAGTAAGGGGAGGGCATCCTCAATTCCCTCCTGTGGTCATCTGGTCAGTTTGGGCACCTTTTTGAGGCTTGGTCGTAACAAAAAATGGACCAAGTAGTCGCCCAAGTGCTCGTCAGGGACGCCTTTCTTTTTTCCATTATCGGTCGAGGACGCCCATGTGTTAGTCACGCCCCAGTCCCGCCTTTGCTACGCTTCCGACACGCCCCCATGAACTTTGGTTGTCCCTGCAACGGAAAGCAGTTGAGGACGCCCAAAATCTGCTTTCGATTATGCCGATTTGGGCGACCCTGGGAGAAGGACGCCCATCTCCTGATTTGTGTCGAAAGATGGGCACCCTTCTCTTTCGAAAATAAGCCTGATTCTGAACTACACGAACTAAATCTCTTCATCAGAAAGGAGAAACTCCATCTCTTGGCAGCAATCCTTCCACTATTAGAGTGCAGTGACTGACTTGCCTCCATAGATCTGAAAGATGCCTACATCATCATTCCGTTTTACCCCCACCCCCAACATTGGAAGTTCTACAAATCCCTTTCCGTGATCAGCACTTCAAGTACACTTGGTGCCCAAAGTTTTTACCAGATGTCTTGCAGTATTTGTCACTCATTTACACAGGGAAAGCCACTACATTTTCCCACACTTAGAGAACCTGCTCATACAAGGTCCATCAGTGCAACCTTTACACATCAAGGAAAAGTTCATCCTAACCCCCACAAATACAGTACAAATGTATAGGTGCATGTACCAACGAAGTGAAACGTACTTACAGACAGGATACATAGCTCATGCACCTAGCCTCACAGATGAGTCAAGCTTTGACAGTAACAGCCTGTATTGTTCTCAGATTATTAAAACACGTGATTTCCCTTGGCCAGATTACATGTGACTGCCTCGGTGGAATCTCAGATTGCGCTGGGACCAGACCAGTCAGTTTCTCAACAGAAAGATTCATTTGAAAAAACAACTAAATAAATAAGCAAGCTTCATAATCCAGTCTCTAAAATGGTGAATTACACTGCCAAACTTAATGGAAGGCTGTCCGTTCCCAACACCACATTACTCTAATAGATGCTTTCACACATGACTGGGGAGCCCATCTTCTACATTTGTGCAGTCAAGGAATATGAACTTAACAAGAAGAGGCTCTTCACATCAGTGTTCACATCAAATGGTCATTTGATCAACTGGTGGTACAATGTCTTTTTGAACATTAGGGGAATCCCACAAATAAACCTCTTTGCATCTGCAGAAAATGCCAAAATGTACTCTCTTTGTTCATCTTGCACCCACACAGATTAGTTCATGATACTTTTTTGTAATGTCTTGGAAACAGGGACTCTTGTACACTTTTCTTTCTTTGCCTTTAATACCAAGAGTTCTGCAGAAAATTTACAGGGAGGGGGAGCCAAGATAATTTTCATCATCCCTCAATGGCCAAGACAGATTTGGTTCCCTCAGCTACTTGCTCTGTCAAAAGATCAGCCCATATGCCTCTGTTATCTTTTTATTACTTTTAACTCAACATGAAAATAATATTCTACATTGCCTGAAAAGGCTATCCCCTATGGCTTGGAAATTGTGGCACGTGACCGATATACCACCCCCCCCCCCCCCCCCCCCCGGAAGATGATAAACAATTTTGATAGCTTCTAGAAAACCTGCAACTTGGAAGTTTCTCTCTAAATGGTAAGGACATGTTAGCAAAATCCTCTCCCGCTCAATTTTACAAATGCTATCATATCTCCTTCAGTTATCAGAGTCAGACTTCAAATCTTTATCAGTACACATTGCCATTTACCATCACCAAATTGAAGGGAAGTCTTTCTCCACTCACCCTGTGGTATTACAATTATGCAAAGCCACCTCTGAATGTTCCTAGTCTAACCTGGGACGTCAGTGTTGTATTTGCTAGGCTTAGAGAGTCCCTTCAAGCCACTAGGGGTGGCTTCACTTAACACCTAACATGGAAGACGATTTTTGTAGTAACCATAACTACAGCAAGAATCTGTGAACTGTACTCCAGACATGCAGTTTCTCCACAATAAACTTATTCTCCAGACTCATCCAAAGTTTTAGTGAAAGGCATATCTGATTTCTTCTACTACCAGTGGTTTTTATTTTTACATATTGCTTTCATTTATGTAATTTTAACAAACAGTAAATCAAGAAAATAAAATAAACGTACAGAACAGCTGGTACTTCTAGGAAGAGAAACATAATAGATAAGCTGACCAACAGCCTCTAGCAATAAAAAATATAAACTAAAGAATATTTTTTAAAAATGGTATCCCATCCAGTTTAAAGTCCACTGTCAAGTGCAATTTGTTTTTCCCAGACATGCACTCAACTCAGAAATTTCCCTGCATTCAATAGACTGCAGAAGAGTCATATTGTATTACTTACAGGGTGTCAAGGACTTGAGGAAAACATCTGTTTCTGTCACCTACTGCCCAAATTATCCAGGTAAACCAGCATCCAAATGGAGACTAAAATTAGGTGTGTGATTGCATCAAATTTTGCTATAGTCCAAGCAGATGTTTAACCACCAGGTTGCGTAGGACTCTACCAACTTTGAGCTAAGTAAGCTTCCATATCATCAAGCTGATCAATCCATAGACTGGTGGGTTGTGTCCATCTACCAGCAGGTGGAGATAGAGAGCAAACTTTTGCCTCCCTATATGTGGTCATGTGCTGCCGGAAACTCCCCAGTATGTTCTCTATCTCAGCAGGTGGTGGTCACACACAGCAGCAGCTCTGGCTAGGCCTCCAAGCCTAATTTTTAGGTTTTGTTGAGTGCCTGGGGTTGAGGGCTCTTTTGAGCAAGTGCAAACCTGGTGGTGCCAGGTCCCTCCTTTTCTCCCCCCTCCCGCTGGCTCCGTTTAAAAAAAAAAAAAAACAAACAAACAAAAAAAAAACTTTGAACGTCCTTAAAGGCGTTTATTTCGACGTTTATTTAAACGTTTATTGCAGCTACTCACTGGGACACCAGGTCGTTACAGCTCGGAGCGGACAGCAGGTAATTTTACCTTTTTATAGCGGGCAGGGGGTTCCCCGATTTATCTCCACGTGGCATATGGCGTCGGAGGGCAAGGGCGTAAAGAGTCGCTCCCCGGATCGCTTGGGCGCTTCTAGAGGGGATGCGGGGGTCTTAAAGCCTGATTTGCCCTTGTTGGGTGACAGTTTCGTGGCCGATGAATGTCCCGGTCCTTCCTCCGGTGTGGCGATTTTTCCCGCCATAAATGCCCATCCCCCGCTCCTCGCCTCCGCCATCTTGGCCGGCCACGCGGCTCGGACGGCTTCTTCTTGGGCCGCCCTTCAGCTGGGAGACATTAATGCCATAAACGCCCTTAATTTGGGCGACGGCACAAAAGCGGCTAAAGTTAAGCGCCGTTCTTCCCCGCGCGGCTCCTTCGCGGAGTGTCGCGCCGGACGCCATTTTGGATGCGCAGCATGTCTCTCCCCCGCTCTTGCGAGCGCCGGTTGAGGGTGCGTCTAGGGCTGTTGCCAGGCTGCGGAAGTACACAGTCTGGGGGGTTTCTCCCCCGAGTTTGTTTTGCTGCTGCATCAGGCCTTCCTTATGCAAAACGCTGCCCCTGCTCCCTCGTCTGGTAAAGAGGTTGAGGTTCCCAGAGGTAAACGCCCTCGGGTTGATTCACAGGCCTTGGAGGACTTTGTCTCCTCCGATGTAGATGAGGGCAGCGTATCTGAGGTCTCCCAACGGTCCTTTGCGGATTCCTTGGAGAAGACGGATCCCCGCTCGGTTGGAGCGGATGACCCCTCTGCAGCGCGGCTTTTTAGCTCAGAGGATTTGTCCAACCTGTTGGTACAGGCCAAGGACACTTTGAAGATTTCCTCTCCGGAGGACGTCTCTCCCTCAGCCCCTGTTGGCTCTGCCATTATGCTGGGGACAAAGCGCCCGCCTAGAACCTTCCACGTGCATGATGCCATGCACACCTTAATTGCGGCTCAATGGGATGTCCCGGAAGCGAGCCTTAAAGTGGCTAGGGCTATGTCCCGCCTCTATCTTTTGACTGAAAGTGAACGTGAGGCCTATCTGTGGCCTACCGTGGATTCTTTAATCACTGCGGTGACTAAGAAAACGGCGTTGCCGGTGGAAGGTGGCACGGCCCTAAAGGACGCCCAAGACAGAAGATTGGAGGCGGCCTTAAGGTCGTCCTTTGAGGCAGCTGCTTTAAGTTTGCAGGCCTCAATTTGCGGCTCCTATGTGGCCAGGGCGTGCCTGACTATGGTGCAGCGGGCTTTCCCCTCGGATCTTTCCTTGAGGGCTGATTGGCCGGCCCTGGAATCGGGCTTAGCCTATTTGGCAGACTTGCTGTATGATGTCTTGAGGGCCTCAGCGAAAGGCATGGCTCAGACAATCTCTGCGCGGCGGTGGCTTTGGCTGAAACATTGGTCTGCTGACCACGCCTCTAAATCCCGCCTGGCTAGATTGCCTTTTAAAGGCAAGCTGCTCTTTGGGGTCGAGCTGGACAAAATCGTGACCGATCTTGGCACGTCTAAGGGCAAGAAGTTACCAGAGGTCAGGGCTCGGGCTAGTACTTGCCCTGGTACCTCCAGAGGACGGTTTCAGGAAACCCGTCGGTACCGCCCGGGCAGGTCGGGCTCCTCTGCCCCCTCTTCCTTCAAGAGGAACTTCTCCCCCAAGCAGCATTCCTTTCGCAGAGACCGCTGTCCCGGAGGTGCTCCCTCCGGTCCTCCCCCAGGGTCTCGTACCCAATGACGGGGCCTGGGTCCACGCCCCAGTGCAGATTGGAGGACGGCTGTCCTCGTTTATGGGCGAGTGGACCACAATAACTTCAGACGCTTGGGCGCTGGAAGTCATCAGAGACGGCTACAAGCTAGAGTTCTGCCGACCCTTAAAAGACGGGTTTGTACTCTCTCCCTGCAAGTCTCCGGTCAAAGCTGTGGTAGTGCAGCAGACCTTGAACAATCTGATCCGCCTGGGGGCGGTCGTTCCGGTGCCAGAAACTCAGCTTGGCAAGGGATGTTACTCCTTTTTCTTTGTGATTCCAAAGAAAGGAGGTTCTGTACGGCCTATCCTCGACCTCAAAGGGGTCAATTGGGCCTTGAAAGTTCGGCACTTTCGCATGGAGACCCTCCGCTCTGTTATAGCGGCAGTGAAGGCAGGAGAGTTCCTGGCATCCTTGGACATCAAGGAAGCGTACTTGCATATTCCCATCTGGCCTCCTCATCAACGCTTTCTGCGTTTTGCAGTAATGGGCCGACACTTCCAGTTCAGAGCCCTCCCGTTCGGGTTGGCTACTGCTCCGCGGACCTTCTCCAAAGTAATGGTGGTCTTCGCGGCCTTCCTGAGGAAGGAAGGAGTTCAAGTCCATCCTTATCTGGACGACTGGTTGATCCAAGCCCCCTCTTATGCAGGGTGCGGCAAAGCTGTGAACCGGGTGGTTGCTCTTTTGAGCTCCCTGGGTTGGATCATCAACTGGGAGTAAAGCCAGCTGCGCCCGACTCAGTCCCTGGAGTATCTGGGAGTTCGATTCGACACCCAAGTGGGCAGAGTGTTCCTGCCAGACAATCGGATTGTCAAGTTTCAGGCTCAGGTGGACTAGTTCCTAGTAGCCTCTCCTATTCGGGCTTGGGACTACGTGCAGCTGTTGGGCTCTATGCCGGCCACGATGGAAGTAGTGCCCTGGGCAGGGCTCATATGAGACCACTACAACAATCTCTGCTGCTGCGCTGGACTCCGATGTCGGAGGATTATGCTGTGCGCCTTCCCTTGGACCCAGCAGTGCGCAAGGCGCTGAGCTGGTGGACGCAGACAGACAAGTTGTCTGCAGGAATGCCTCTGGTGACCCCGGAGTGGATTGTCGTCACGACAGACGCCTCTTTGATGGGCTGGGGAGCCCACTGCTTGGGAAGGACAGCGCAGGGGCTCTGCTCTCCTGCAGAGGCAAGTGGTCTATCATCCTCCTGGAACTCAGAGCCATTCGGTTGGTGTTGTTGGAGTTCATCCCGGTACTGGTGTTGAAGCCTATACGGGTCCTGTCGGACAATGCCACGGCTGTGGCCTATGTCAACCGCCAGGGAGGTACCAAGAGCGCCCCTCTAGCCAAGGAGGCCATGAATCTATGCCAGTGGGCGGAAGCGAACCTGGAACAGCTGTCAGCGGCCCACATTGCCGGAGTCATGAATGTCAAGGCGGACTTTCTCAGTCGCCATACCTTGGATCCCGGAGAGTGGCAGCTATCTGCTCAGGCGTTCTTGGGCATCACGAAGCGCTGGGGCCAGCCGAGCCTAGATCTGATGGCGTCATCGGCCGATTGCCAAGTGCCGCGCTTTTTCAGCAGAGGACGGGACCCTCGATCCCTGGGAGTAGATGCTCTTCTCCAACGGTGGCCGACACAAGAGCTTCTCTATGTGTTCCCGCCCTGGCCCTTGTTGGGCAGGGTGCCAGACTGGGTGGCAAAGCATCCCGGCAGGGTAATCCTGGTGGGTCCGGATTGGCCCAGACGTCCCTGGTATGCGGACTTGATCAGGCTCTCAGTCGGCGATCCTCTGCGGCTGCCAGTGGAGCAGGGCCTGTTACATCAGGGTCCCGTGGTGATGGAGGATCCCTCCCCCTTTGGTCTTACGGCCTGGCTATTGAGCGGCAGCTTCTGAGACAGAAGGACTTCTCAGACAAGGTCATCGCCACTATGCTGAGAGCGAGGAAGCGCTCTACTTCTACTGCTTACGCCAGGGTTTGGCGTATCTTTGCAGCGTGGTGTGAAGCAGGCTCACTTTCTCCCTTCACTGCTCCAATTTCTTCAGTGTTGGCGTTCCTGCAAGAAGGTCTGGACAAAGGCCTGTCGCTCAGTTCCCTGAAAGTTCAGGTAGCGGCTCTGGCTTGCTTCAGGGGCCGCCTGAAGGGTGCTTCCCTGGCTTCGCAGCCAGATGTGGTGCGCTTTCTCAAGGGAGTTAATCACCTGCACCCTCCTCTGCACTCAGTGGTGCCTGCGTGGAATCTCAACCTGGTGCTAAGAGCATTGCAGAAGCTGCCTTTTGAACCCTTGTCGAGGGCATCTCTGAAAGACCTGACGTTGCAAGCAGTCTTTTTGGTGGCTACCTCTTCAGCCAGAAGAGTTTCCGAGCTCCAGGCACTCTCATGTCGAGAGCTTTTTCTGCAGTTCACTGAGGCAGGAGTGACTATTCGCACAGTGCCTTCCTTCCTGCCCAAGATTGTTTTTCGCTTCCATGTGATTCAGCAGCTCTGTCTCCCTTCCTTTCGTAGGGAGGTCTACCCAGAGGAATACTCTGCTCTCAATTTCTGGATGTGAGACGAGTCATCATCAGATACTTGGAAGTGACCAATGATTTCCGGAAATCGGATCATCTGTTTGTCCTGTTTACAGGTACTCGTAAGGGTCTGCAGGATTCTAAGCCTACAGTGGCAAGATGGGCAAGGAAGCCATTGCAGCGGCTTGGGTGGCCGCGGGGAAGGCCCATACCTTTGTCAGGCATTACCGCTTGACTGTGGCTGCTCGGGCGGAGGCCCGGTTTGGAGCTTCAGTGTTGCGGTCAGGGATTTCTATGTCCCGCCCTGGGTGAGTACTGCTTCGGTACATCCCACCAGTCTATGGATTGATCAGCTTGATGATATGGAAGGTAAAATTATGTATCATACCTGATAATTTTCTTTCCATTAATCATAGCTGATCAATCCATAGCCCCTCCCAGATATCTGTACTGTTTATATTCTGGTTGAATTTTAGGTTCAAGTTTAGCCTTCAGTTACTTCAGGAGGACTTCGTGTTCAAGTTCTTCTTTCACTTGGATTCTTCAAGAGTTGAGACGAGTTTGTGTTACAGTGAGCTGCTGCATTCCTCTCCCCTCCGTTTTACGGGGCTGGATTGAGATTTAAATTCTGCCGGCACTCCCTCCCGCTTCGTGCGGCTGTAGGGCAGCTTTGTACCCCTCCCACTTCGGCGGTGTTAGGGTCAGTCAGCTCCTCCCGCGGTTGCGGTTGCAGGATAAGCCAGATCCCCCCGCATCGGCGGGTGTGGTGTCCCTCCCCCGCTCCGCGGGGATGAGCTGGACGGATTCCCCTCCCCCACTTGTGTGAGGATGAGCTGGGTTAATTCCCCTCCCCCGTTTCGGCGGTGGTGAGCTGGGCAGAGTGTCCCTTTGTGGGTGTAATTCTCTAAGTACTGAGTCCTGCGGATGGAGCTTTGATATCGACATACTGAGGAGTTTCCGGCAGCACATGACCACATATAGGGAGGCAAAAGTTTGCTCTCTATCTCCACCTGCTGGTAGATGGACACAACCCACCAGTCTATGGATTGATCAGCTATGATTAATGGAAAGAATATTATCAGGTATGATACATAATTTTACCTTCCATTGCCAGCCTCGGATCAGCTTCCATTACAGACATCTGTAAGGCAGCTTCAAGGTCCTCGATTCACAGCTTTGTAAAGCATTATTGCCTCGACCACTCTTTGGCACAAGATACAGCATTTAGACAGGCAAATAAATTGTAAGGCCCCTTGGGTCACTGGAAGAAGCATATCAGAATATGGGTGCCCTTAGCTTTGTAGTCAGCAAGGAGTGTGCCTGCATCCTCCGGCTTGTCTGCCAAGAACAGAGTTGCCTTCCTGTAATAGATGTTCTCTGTAGACAGCAGGGGCATAAAGCCACACTTGGCCTCCCTCCTACCTCTCCAACAAAAATGGGGGGGGGGGGGGGGGAGAGAATATTACAGTAAATCTAGCAAACCCAAAGGAAAAATACAACTAATTAACACATTAAGTTATTTACATTAAAAAAGAAAGCTGTGAAACAGATTTAGAGGGAGGGTCGTGTGGCAGCATGGAAACTCCTACCCAGGCTCAGAAGTCCAAAAGACTTCTCTGAGGGCTCCAATACACAGGTTTGACATCACCAAGGAGTGTGGCTGCATTCCCCTGCTGTTTATGCAGAACTCTTATTACAGGTAACTGTCTTTGCTTTTTCTGCCAGTGAAATTGAGCTTAGGGGCCTCCACAGCCATTTCAGATTGTGATGTCACTTCCCTCAAAATGAATGTTTTTTTTTTTTGGGGGGGGGGGGGGGGTTCTGTCCTAGCTGCTTTTTATGGTGAAATTAGGCCTTACCTGCTAATTTTCTTTCCTCTAGACCCTACAGACCGGTCAAGACACTTGGGTTATGCTCGCCTACCAGCAGAGGGAGACTGAGAACACTAACTTCAAACTATGTACATATAACCTGTGCCTAGCCTTCTGTCGTCAGTATTTTCTCAGTCTCAGCAGAGGGTAGACAGGCAACCTGTGCAGCTTGTCCGGTCTGGTAGGATTCAGAGATTTTGTTAGAAGTTTCTTGGATCTGTTTTTAGATTTCATCCCTGTGCCTGGAAGACTTAGTGTGCTGGGGGTTGGTGGGTCCGGTGGGGCCTGCCATTGTCCCCTTTGGGGTGTCACACCCGGGTGGCCGGGTCCCTCCCCCTAACTGGCTCTCCCGTTTGGGCAGCTTGTGCCTCGGCTGCAGTTCTGTGCTGCAGCCTTGAGTGCCGTATAGTTTAGCAGCAGCAGGGCTCAATTTCTGCAATAAAGTTTGTAAAAAAAAAAAAAGATTCTTTCAGAGCAAAGGCCCAGACGGTGTCGAGAGCTAAGTGAGCTGCACTCCGGGGTTCCGGAGTTGTTCAGCTGTTTTGGGGCGCTGCTATTGAAGGCTCCGGGTGATTGAGGTTTCGGGCTGTCAGCTGTTAGTTTGGCGCGCGATGTCGGGAAAGCCGCTCCGATGCAAATCTTGTGCACGCCGGGGGGTTGACGTGGTTGGCAGTTCCTGCCGTTATTGTGGCGAACCGAAGGCGTCTTCCTCCGCTCCGCCGGTGCTAGCGGCGGAGGTACCCGCGTCTGGCCCCCCAGAGCCGGCAGCGTCTCAGTGTAGCAGTGCGGCGGCGGTCCCGATTTTGGCGGGACCCGCCGCCATTTTGGAATCGGCATCGCAAGGCCCGGAGTTGGTCGGAGGACCTATGGGCAGTCAATTGTCAGGTTTTTATGGGGGGGACGTTCCTGGTCGGATGGGTTTCCCGCCGGATTTCATCTGGAGTTTATTCCAGGCCTGGCAGGCAGGGCCGACGCGAGCGGAGCCCCCTAGTCTGGGAACGGGGGGGGGGCTAGTGTGAAGAGACCATGTGTCTTTGCTTTTTCTGCCAGTGAAATTGAGCTTAGGGGCCTCCACAGCCATTTCAGATTGTGATGTCACTTCCCTCAAAATGAATGTTTTGGGGGGGGGGGGGGGGGGGGGGTTCTGTCCTAGCTGCTTTTTATGTTTACATTGTTATTTAGATTTCTCCCACTGGTTATATGTTATGTGATCTGTATTTGTAAATTTAAAAAAATTTGCTATGATGGGCTGTTACTTCGAATGGCGGTCTAGCAAATTCAATAATCCACAAAACACTGAGAAATGCCTAAAGTTTGTTCTATACATGTAGCAGGTAAAAATGCATGGCAGAGTTAGAAATAAAATTAGCTATGGCTAAAAAAGATAGGGCATCCTCATTTATGTGAGATACCTTCAGTGAATTTTATTCAAAATTCAGCAGTGTGACATGCCTTTCTCCATTACCACAATGGTTGCCATTTATATGTGTGGTTGCCTCACACATCTGATTTTTTTTTTTTTTTTGTTACATTTGTACCCCGCGCTTTCCCACTCATGGCTGGCTCAATGCGGCTTACATGGGGCAATGGAGGGTTAAGTGACTTGCCCAGAGTCACAAGGAGCTGCCAGTGCCTGAAGTGGGAATTGAACTCAGTTCCCCAGGACCAAAGTCCACCACCCTAAACACTAGACCACTCGTCCACGCAGGGGAAGGTGAAATTAGGCCTTACCTGCTAATTTTCTTTCCTCTAGACCCTCCAGACCGGTCAAGACGCTTGGGTTATGCTCGCCTACCAGCAGAGGGAGACTGAGAACACAAAACTTGAAACTATGTACTTATAACCTGTGCCTAGCCATCTATAGCCAGTATACACTTAGCAAAGCAGAGAATAAAAACACAACTCTGAAACTAGAAACCCCTGTACCTGGAAAACCCAAGGACAAGTACCAACAGTGTGCTGAAAACAGACGAGACGTCACAGCGTCCCGCTCTGTAATGTCTTAGAGTCAAAGAATTCTCTCTGACCACACAAAACCTTAAAGGAATAGTCCTAGCAGAACACGGCTCAAAATACTGCTATCCATATACACGGCTCAAAATACTGCTATACAAAGACACGGCTGAGGAATACTCCTGCGAAAAGAACGGACGGGCTCTTGACCGGTCTGGAGGGTCTAGAGGAAAGAAAATTAGCAGGTAAGGCCTAATTTCACCTTCCTCATCAACCCTCCAGACCGGTCAAGATGCTTGGGACGTACCAAAGCAGTATCTCAACTAAGGGCGGGACCCTCGTAAAGCAGAAGACAACACAGCCGCTCCAAACCGAGCATCTTCTTTCGCCTGAACATCAAGTCTGTAATGCTTCACAAAGGAATGAATAGAGGACCACGCCGCAGCCCTGCAAATCTCTTGCGGCGGAATAAAACTACTTTCCGCCCATGAAGCTGCTACTCCCCGCGTAGAATGTGCCTTAAGTAAAGAGGGCACCGGCCGACGCTTCAACAAATAAGCCGAAGCAATAGTCTCCTTCAACCATCTAGCCAGAGTGGCCTTGGAGGCAGCTTCTCCTCTCTTGGGACCTCCAAACAAAACAAACAACCTGTCCGAGGATCTAAAATCTTGTGTTCTGCTCAAATAGGACCGCAACACGCGCCGCACATCCAACTTAGCTAAACGACGCTGCGCGGAATCCCCGGCACGATCACCCAACACTGGCAACGAAATCACCTGATTGACATGAAAGGAAGACACCACCTTAGGAACAAAGGAAGGAACCGTGCGTAAAGTCACCTTTTCTTTGGCAAAAGACAGGAAAGGCGCTCTGCAAGACAAAGCCTGAAGTTCCGAAATCCTACGTGCCGAAGAAACAGCCACCAAAAAGACTGTCTTTAAAGTAAGAGCCTTACACGTAATGGAAGGCAAAGGTTCAAACGGGGGCGCCACCAGAGCCTCCAAGACCAAATTTAAATCCCAAGGCGGAACCACCGGGCGGCAAGGCGGCCGAAGCAACTTCACTGCCTTCAAGAACCGCCCCACGTCCGGAGAAGCCGCCAAGGATACTCCCCGAACCTTACCTCTAAAACAAGACAAGGCTGCAACCTGCACCTTCAGAGAGGAGAGCGAAAGCCCTCTGTCCAAACCATCCTGAAGAAAATCCAACACCTCAACCGCTGACACGCGCAACGGGGCATAGCCCCGCTCTTGACACCAATTCTCGAAAATGCGCCACACCCGCACATATGCCAAGGAAGTAGACCTCTTACGAGACTGCAACATCGTAGCAATCACCCTGGCCGAGAAACCCTTATGTCTTAAACGGTGCCTTTCAAGAGCCAGGCCGTAAGCAAGAATGGAGAGTGGTCGGCCATCTCGATCGGCCCCTGCACCAATCTCACCCGAGGCCCCAGGGGAATCGGATCCTGCATCAGATCTCCGTACCACGGACGCCGGGGCCAATTGGGCGCTATCAGGACTACTAATCCCGCGTGACGACCGATCCGCTGAACCACTCGGCCTATCAGCGGCCACGGCGGGAACACGTAGAGCAACTGCTGAGTCGGCCACGGAAGGACCAACGCGTCGATGCCCTCGGCTCGAGGATCTCTTCGACGACTGAAAAACCGAGAGACCTGCGCATTGGCGGACGACGCCATGAGATCCAACACCGGCCGACCCCACTGAACCACTATCCGCTCGAACACGGAGGGGTGGAGAGCCCACTCTCCGGGATCCAACGTGTGCCTGCTTAGATAATCCGCGCTCACGTTGTCCACCCCTGCCACGTGTCCCGCCGAGAGACTCTGCAGATGTGCCTCTGCCCACACCAGCAACTCTGCCGCCTCTAGTGCTAACCCTGGACTCTTCGTTCCTCCCTGTCGATTCACATACGCCACGGCTGTGGCATTCTCGGATAGAACCCTGACAGCCTTGCCGACTAACAGACAGTGAAATGACCGACGAGCCAACTGAATTGCACGCGTCTCCAGACGATTGATGGACCAACACGCCTCCTCCACTGTCCAACGTCCCTGGGCCACCTGTCCCAGACAATGCGCCCCCCAGCCTGACAGACTCGCATCCGTGGTCATCACCACCCACTGAGGAGCGGCCAACGGCATGCCCTTCACTAGGTTCGGAGAATGGAGCCACCAGCTGAGACTGCGACGAACAACCTCCGACAGAGCGAGCCTCTCCTCCAGATCCTGAAGCTGAGGGGACCAATGAGACAACAAAGCACCCTGCAGCTGCCTCATATGCGCTCTGGCCCAAGGAACTACCTCTATCGATGCGGCCATCAGACCCAACACTTGAAGATACTCCCGCGCCGACGGCGCCCTCTGGACTCGGAAAAGACGGATCTGAGCCTGCAGCTTGGACATGCGAGAGGGAGTCAAGAACACCCGGCCTCTCTTCGTGTCAAACCGGACTCCCAGATACTCGAGAGACTGCGACGGCACTAGGTGACTCTTGGCCAGATTGACAACCCAGCCCAGAGATTGCAAAAAGGACACCACCCGACCGGTGACCTCCTCGCTCTCCGCCTTTGATTTGGCCCGAATCAACCAGTCGTCTAGGTACGGGTGCACCAAAATGCCCTGCAAGCGAAGAGCTGCTGCCACCACGACCATCACCTTGGAGAAGGTGCGAGGAGCGGTGGCCAGTCCAAAGGGAAGCGCGCAAAACTGAAAATGTCTCCCTAGCACCACAAAGCGAAGAAAACGCTGATGCGCCTCCAGGATGGGAATGTGCAAGTAAGCTTCCGTCAGATCTAGAGAAGTCAGAAATTCCCCTTCCTGAACCGCTACAATGACTGAGCGTAACGTCTCCATCCGAAAGGAAGGAACCTTTAGGGCTGCATTGACCTTCTTGAGATCCAAAATGGGACGAAAAGCGGCCTCTTTTTTGGGTACCACGAAGTATATGGAATAACATCCCTTTCCTCTCTCCGCTGGAGGAACAGGGACTACAGCCCCTAAAACTATCAGACGTGACAGAGTATCGCGGACCGCTCTCGCCTTGCGCCTTGAATGACAGGGAGACACTAGGAAGAAGTCGGACAGAGGCCTGTCGAATTCCAGCGCGTACCCGTCTCGGATTATCTGCAGGACCCACTGGTCTGACGTGATCTGGACCCACCTCTGGTAAAACAAGCGTAAGCGAGCCCCCACGCGAACCAGAGACTGGGCCCCCAAACCATCATTGAGAAGGACGGGACGCACCGGACGCTCCCAAAGAGGAACCTCGCCCTCCACGACGGCCACCGCGAAAGGACTGAGTTCTCTGAAAGAAACGACCCCTAGTCCCACCAGAATACCTACCCGGCCGATACCGCTTTGCTTCCTGGAAACGACCGCGACCCGCGGATCCTCTAGAAGCCTTAGGGTGAAGTTCCGGAAGCCGAGGAACCTTAGCATCACTAAGACCTCTTACCAACTTATCCAACTCTTCACCAAACAGCAAAGAGCCTTTAAACGGGAGCGAACACAGCTTGGCCTTGGATGCAGCATCCGCCATCCAGCCTCGCAACCATAGGGCCCGACGAGCTGCCACCGCTAGAGACATGTTCTTCGCCGAGGCCCGCAACAAATCATACAGTGCATCCGCCAAAAAGGAGGAGCCCAACTCCAACTTAGCCAGATCTTGAGTCAAAGAGCCTCTGTCCCCTGGCGGGCTATCTAAGAGCTGTTCCGCCCAGCGGAAACAAGCCCGCGCCACCAGACCTCCACCTGTAACGCCAGGGCCGACAAATCAAAACTGCGCTTCAGGAAAGTTTCCAATTTTCTGTCCTGAGGGTCTCGCAACGCAGCCCCCCCGTCCACCGGAATCGCCGTGGCCTTAGTCACTGCCGTAACCACGGCAACCACGGTCGGAGGCTTGAGCGAATCTCTATCTTCCTGCGGCAGGGGATAAAGCTTAGCCATGGCCCGAGCCACCTTACACGGCGCCTCCGGCGCCTGCCACTCCTGAGTAATCATTTCCCTCAGATCCGCATTCATAGGGAAAGAACAAGACACCCGTCTGATCCCCTTAACCAACGGATCCTGCTTTCCAGCCTCTAACGGAGCTGCCGCCGGATCAAATTTGAGGGTCGCAGCCACCTGATCAATGAGATCCGACAATTCATCTCGCTGAAAAATGCGCACCACCGAGGGATCCTCCCCAGGCAGCGCAAGCTCCTTATCATATCCAGCCAACGACCCCTCCTCCTCTTCTAGGAGGCTAAAGTCACCCTCCGAATCCGGAGGGGAAAAACCCTCAAAATCCTCAGACCACTCTACACGTGGTCTCTTCGCGCCAGCCCCCCCCCCCCCCCCCCGTTCCAAGGCTAAGGGGCTCCGCTCGGGACGGCCCTGCCTGCCAAGCCTGATATAAACTCCAAATGAAATGCGGGGGAAAACCGATCCTACCTGAGGCATCACCCCCCGAAAGCGCTGGAAATTGGCTGCCCGGCAGTCCTCCGACTCTCTCAGGCCCGTGTAGCGCCGAATCCAAAATGGCGGCGGTTCCCGCCAAAATCGGAACCGCCACAGGGCCGCTATTCAAAGGCGCCGTAACCTCCGAGACGCTAGCCGCGGGAACCTCCGCCGCCAACACCGGCGGGACGGAGGATTGAGGCTTCGGCTCCCCACAAAACCGGCAAACGCTCCCCACCGCGTCGATGCCCCGACGCGCACATGACCGGCACCTCAGCGGTTTCCCCGACATTATTGCAAGCCCAGCTGACCGCCAAACAAGTGCCCCGATTGTAAAAACCAAGAAACTCACCCGAGCAGGAAAAGTCAGCGCCTTCCTCACAGCTGAACAGCTCCGAGGCTCCGGAGTGCAGCTCCAATAGCTCTCACCAGCTTGGGCCTGACTTTTTTTTTTTTTTTTTTCAATCAAACTTTACTGCAGCCTTTAATTTGAGCCTTGCTGCTGCTAACACCATTCGGCACTCAAGGCTGCAGTATACAAACTGCAGCCGAGGCACAAAGCTGCCCAAACGGAGAGCCAGACCGGGGGAGGGACCCGGCCACCCGGGTGTGACACCCCAAAGGGGACAATGACGGGCCCCAGCGGACCCGCAACCCCTAGCACACCAAAGTCTTCCAGGCACAGGGATCCACCAGAAATAGCACAGAAACAAAGGAAAACTCTGAAAATTAACTCAAAAACCTATCCAGATCGGGCAAGCTGCACAGGCTGCCTGTCTACCCTCTGCTGAGACTGAGAAAATACTGGCTATAGATGGCTAGGCACAGGTTATAAGTACATAGTTTCAAGTTTTGTGTTCTCAGTCTCCCTCTGCTGGTAGGCGAGCATAACCCAAGCGTCTTGACCGGTCTGGAGGGTTGATGAGGAATTAGCCTTTGAATGGCAGTACTACAACTGTGTAACTCCTCAGGTCACCACATTGGTTTCCTATCTTCCACATACAGTTCAATCTCATTATACTTGTACCTTCACTCTGCAGCTCCTCTTATCTCCTGCTTGTCCCCTCTTAATGAATTTATCATTCAGACTCTGTGCCCTTCTCCATTTGCAGCTTGTGACTCTGCTTTCCAGCTTCCTGTAGTGTGGCCACATACAAATCCTCTTGTTTTTCCTGGCTTTTAACTAGATTCTACATTCCATGGCGCAAGGCTTGTAAATTGGTACTAGGGGACTAGAGTCAGTAAATGGCACTGAAAACACAAGGAGCACTATTCTATAAGGGGCACTCCAAGTTGCACACCGTTTATTGAATAGCATGTAGCACTAGGATACATGCCAAGCTTTGGGCGTGAGAATTTACACCAACTCAAACCAGGTGTAAATCCTGACACATAAGTTAGTTACGGATCCCCTGAATACTATAATACTGTGCACATCTTTAGTGAGCACCCCTGACCAGTCCATGACCCCTTTCGAGTTGAGCACTAAAAAATTTGCACACAGTTCTTTATAGAATAGTGCTTAAGATGTGCATGTAAATCCAAATTGATAGCACCCAATTATTGGCGCTAATTGGCTCATTTGCCAATTTATGTGCACATCTCAGCATAGTGTGCAATGTTTGCATCTGTAAATTTGGGTGCCAGATATAGAATCTGGGGGAGGCTGTACAGCTACTCTGTGCATTGAAAAGCAAAATACTAAGGTGCCTTTAGAAAGTTGTGTTCATGGTTAGAATGCATATCAAGCGGTGTTAATGCTATGTGTTTTGTTTTTTTCAGAATTATGGAATGTACAATTACCACAACACCTGGAATTATGGCCAGTACTACCCACAAAGCTAAAAGGGTCCAGAAAGAAAACATGGGGACAAGTTAGGATAAAAAGATTTAAGAGGAAAGATGATGCAGGTATTATCCAAGCTGTTTTATTACCCCCCAAGGACATGCTGCCTAAGACATCTGTATACATCACCTGAGTGTCTTGAAGTCCTAGAGCTACACCTGGAAAGGATTCTGAATGAATTTTTGGAGCATGTGAACTCCTTTTTGTATCTTTCTGATGTGGGAGGAGGGGGTGGCTGTGTGAGGTATAAATAGTTCTTCTCCAGCAGCACCTTGAACCAGAACCAGCTTCCCTCCCTTGCCACTGGGCATTGAATTCATGCCTATCAGTGACCTGCTCCTGCCCACCACGTCTCCATCTTTGCATGAGGTGATATGAAGGACTGGAGATAACAGCAGCCTGTTTGCTGCATTTCACCTCTTAACTGCTTTATCATTTATTTTAAAGAGTTAACTTTTTATACATGTGAGTTTTGCCATGTCATTCATTCTGTAACAACTTTTTCTGTATATTGCATTTGACTGTATTGTAAATAAATGTGATTAGAAAGGCCACCAGAAGTTGTGGCTGTTATGCAAGAACAGAGTACTGCCTTTTCATAAACCAACAGCATTTCACCCTTTGTTACTTAAATGCCTAAAAGGGGGGGGGGGAGGGGGGGTTCTCTCTCCCCTAACATGCTTCTGCTAAGGATTGTTGCATTTGATGCACTGGTTCTTCTGTTGGAGAAATCACACACTGGATCACTATCAATGAGTCAAAATCTTTTGTCTTAGAACAGTGATGGGCAACCTTTTGAGCTTGGTGTGTCAAAATTCGCCAAAAAACCGAGCATAACTCGGGTGGTGTGTCACTGAGAAAAATCACTGCTACCTCCTCCAAAACTGAGACATTACAGTGGCATGAAGACCCAAAAGAAAAAAAGATAATTTAACTAAGCTAGGTGGAAGGAGCATCTGAGGAAATATGTTATTAGGTTGTGTTGCTGACTTTGCTGCTCTTTGAATAAAAATGCTCAAAATCCTTTGTCCATAAGCCAGGCTTTCAATTCCTTGTCAAAGTATCCCTTGATGCGAAGGTTCCTGGAAATCTCATTAACTTGTGTCATTATAGTTTTGCCAGAAAGTTGGGTCAGGAACTCCTTTACTTCCTTTTCCAGAGCCTGAAAGAACAAAGAATAAGTTTAGTGCCTGCATTTTACCTGTTTATGAATGGAGAAAGTGGAGTTCACCTGTACTACGGGTTAGCTGTAGATAGCTTGGAAATGCAACCATACTTACTCTCCCCCTCTTACCTTTCAGACAGGTGGAGGAGGGAGCAAGCAGCAGCATTTCCACACTTGCTCAGAAGAGCTCTAACTTAAGCCCTGATACACAAAAGACAGCCGTAAAATACATCTGCCTCACTAAAATTTAGCGAAATGCACAAAGGGGATCGCTGTTTGCGAGATCAAGCTGTCAAATCCATTTGACAGCTGTGAGGCACTGGACCTCCCTGACCCCCCTTTTTAAAAATGTACCCTGGTGATCCAGTGGACCCTGACCACCCCAATCTTTTTTCCCAGTGGGCCATGACCCCCACAAACTTTTTTTTTTTTTTTTTTTAATTTCCATGGTGGTCCAGTGGACAAAAAAAACCCCTTCCCATGCATACGCATACCCGATCCCCACCCTGCTCCTCCCTATACCTTTACAACAAGGTGGAGACATTATACTCATATTTAAAAAAAAAAAAAGTCAGGCCTGCCTGGAACAAAATGGCAGCACCCAGGCCCATTCTGGGATGCACTGGGCAGGGCTAAACATATAAGGGAAAAAAACTTTTATGGTGTTTAGCCCTGCCCAGTGCATATTTTGTTCCGGGTAGACAGGCGGGAAGAGCTGTTGCTCCTGCCTCCACCTTGTTGTAAAGTTACAGGGAGTGGTGGTCGTGTCCATTGGACCAGCAGAGAACTTTTTTTTTTTTTTTTTAATTTGGGGGGGGGGGGGGGGGGCAGGCGGTGAGGTAGGAAGCACAAGCAGGCATTATAGTTTCCTACTTGTGCTTCTCTCTGACAGCTCCAGAGCAGCAATAAATTTTGCTTGTTAAATTAGGGCTGCTCTGGAGCTGTGCATCCCCTGGAATACACAGACTACAAATGAGCTCCTCAGAATATTACTGAGGTTATTGTAATACATTTGCATGGATTTCTCAGGGGCTGCTAATGGCACATGTTAGTGCCACAGAAAACACCTCTGTACATTACTAGTTACGTAAACTTTTGCTTTAGATTGGCTAGAACCAGTCTAAAGCAACTGCTAACAGCATGGTAAGCTTTGTGCATCTGACTTTTAGTGACACAGTAAATATGGGCAGATAAAGACCTGAACTAGAGTAGCGCAAATGTAGGACTGGAGCTGTTGCGGATAATATCACCATTTAACTACTGTTGAAAGAGAATACCCATTAAAGATTTTTCTGCTATCTATAACCCCAGCATTCCATGGCGTCCCACAGATCAATCCAGAGCCTTGTGGGTTGTGTCCCTCTACCAGCAGGTGGAGAGAGAACCTCCCAGGTTTGCTATATGTGGACCTGTGCAGCCAGCTGAATCTCAGTATTCTCTCTAGCAAGTGGAGGGACATCTCTGTGCAGCTGTGGTTTGATCTGGATACTGGTGTCCTTTGGGCCTAGTTTAGCACAGAAAGGGGTTGAGTGGCTGTTTGCAGCTTGTGGTGTACACCTGGTGGTGCCAGGTCCCTCCTGGTCTCCGCCTACCTTTCCTCCGTCACCTGGGGCTATTGGCCTGTTTGGGTGTTTCCTTTCTCTCCTGACTTTTTTTTTTTTAAATCATACGGAGGAACTAGACATTCTGCCGAATCAGTTTTGGGGCAGGCATTTGTGGAGCATGCCAGTGCCGTCTGAGGTGGCTAAGCGCTGCTCCTGGTGTGGGGGCCGGAGAGCAGCATCGGGGAAGTGTGAGTCCTGCCATCGTCAGCCTGCAGCGGGTGTTCAGCGCGACGGTGGTACCCCTCAGGCGTCCAGTGAATCAGAAGCACGGGATAGCTTCGGCGATTTCCTTGGGGCAGTTAGTGCAGCGCATGGCGGGCACCATTTTTTCCTCTCAGGCGTGACCAGCTCCGCATGTGGCGGTTGATAGACGAAGCGCAGCACGCTTCTGTGGCACAGACTCCGATGGAGGGAAGTGATGTACAGGGAGCAGTGGAGTCCCTTGCAGTTCTTTTTTTCCCCGGATTTTGTTTTTATTAATGCACAATGCCTTTCTTTTAAAGAAGTCAGGCGCTTCTCTTCAGGCAGCCCCGTCTCTTCCTCAGCAAACTTCGGTTGCTGCAGCCTCTCAGTTTTTCCTGCCAAAATGTCCCCAGGTGGAGATTTTGGATCCTGAGGAGATATCTGACACAGATGGCCCAGTTTTGTCTCCGGGCTCTCCCTCAGAATCTTTGGATTTGGCAGATGAAGTCACCCTGCCCTCTGAGAAGGGGGATGATCTGACGGCTGCCCGCCTTTTTCACAGGGAAGAGCTTCCCTCCCTGCTTGTTAGGGCTCTTGAGGTTTTGGCCATTTCCCCCCTGAATCGTCAGGGGGAACAGGTCCGGTGCCCTCTATGATGTCTGGCACCAAAACGCCCTCGTTCCTTTCATGTGCTTGAGGCCATGAAGATCCTTATTTTGGTGCAGTGGGATACGCCAGACAGTGGGCTTAAGGTTGCTTAGAGCTATGTCACGTCTTTACACGCTACCTGCTCCTGACTTAGACTTGCTGAAGGTTATTACGGTGGATTCCTTAATCATAGCGGTCACTAAGAAAACTACTCTCCCTGTGGAGGGTGGCATGACGCTCAAAGACCCTCAGGATCGTAAGTTGGAGGCTTGCTTGAAGCTGTCCTTGAAGTAGCGGCTCTTTCCCTGCAGGCCTCAGTTTGTGGCTATGCGGCACGGGCATGCTTATCGTGGGTACAGAAAGCCTCCTCTCCGGAAGATCTCGTGGCTGTTTTGCCAGCTTTGGAGTCCAGTTTAGCCTTCCTTGTGGATCTTCTTTATGATCTTTTGAGGGCTTCAGTGAAGGAGGTTTCCCTAGCAGTCACTGCACGTCGCTGACTGTGGTTGTGGCACTGGGCTGCAGACGTGGCTAAGTCACGTTTAACAAGGCTTCCTTTTCGGGGAAAGCTTTTGTTTGGGACAGACTTAGAACAGATTGTGAAGGACCTCGGTGATTCTAAGGGCCAGCGCCACCTGAAGGACAGGTCCAAGTTTGTATGACCGGAAGGACCTAGACCTAAGTTTAGGGATACACAGCGTTCCCATCCAGGTCGTGGGGCCTCTTTTCAGAGAGCAAGGTCTTCTCAGAGTCCTCAGCCCTTTCGCGGTGACACAAAAAACCATTGGGTCCACCAAACCGGACAGGCTGTACGTCTAACCTCCGCTGGAGACTGAGAAATACTGGATGTATGGGGTTATGCACA
Organism: Microcaecilia unicolor; assembly: GCF_901765095.1. Taxonomy (NCBI): domain Eukaryota; kingdom Metazoa; phylum Chordata; class Amphibia; order Gymnophiona; family Siphonopidae; genus Microcaecilia; species Microcaecilia unicolor. Next base: position 124,682,684 of record NC_044041.1, on the reverse strand, counting down.
GGTTACATATACAGTATACAATGTTTAGTGTTCTCAGTCTCCCTCTGCTGGTAGGCATACATAACCCAAGCGTCTTGACCGGTCTGAAGGGTTGCTGAGGAATGTGTTGTTTTTATAAAGTTGATAAATACTGGTAAACCGTTAGACTGCCACTGTGATAGCTGGAAATCAAACTGATAAGTGCCTAAGAAAACCACCCTCAGAAGAGCTATCTTGGATTTCCAACCCGGGCCCCAAAGTTCTGCAACATATTGATGTCATACATGCAGTACCGCCCTAGTGTAAGGTTTAGAAATTTTCTCCAGTTCTGACTTAGTATGAACTACCCAGGACACATTGAAGAGTTTGTCATGGGAGCAAAGCAAATTGTTCAGTTTGCACATAAGGTTTATAGGAATCAATTTCCTTCCAATCCCATATGTCTAATTAACACCACTCTAATATTAATACGTGACACTAACAGTCCTCCCAAGACCTATGTAATAAAATCAATTTTGCAATCTGAGGGTGCTTATTAGTTCCAAATAAAATTTTGTAATGAACACTGCCATTGGACAAAGAAGCTTAATAGGATTTGAAAAAGATAAAGTAGTCTAGGAAGGAGATTCATCCAAATTATAAACAATTGTCCCTTTAACCCAATTTCTAAGATCTGCTTTTAATTTAGAAAGTAATGGTGGATAGTTGGCCTCATATTTTTGATGAATCAGGTTTAACAGATACCCAAATATTTTTAGTCTGCATACATTTAAAGGGAAAATTGGCTTTAATCTGTGCCCAACCATCAGAGTTAGATTCATAGTCTCCATTTTATCTGTGTTTGCTTTTAAATCCAAAAACTTCCCCATAGGATTGCATTTCTCGCATCACTGCTGGTAATGACAGATGTCACCTAGTAAGGGAAAATATAACATCATCTGCAAAAAGTTAAATAGTATGAGAGGTTACCCCCACCTCCTTCGCATTCGTTGAGCAAGGGGCTTCATAACTAAGGCAAACAGGAGTGGCGAGAGGGGGCATCCTTGTCTAGTCCCTCTTCCTAGTTGAAAGTTGCCTAGTATTTATTTTCAAACGTGCTTGGGGATTAATCAAACATATAAATGATAAGTGACAGACTCACCCGCAACTGCGCATAGAGACTTCCCTCTCTGTCCCGCCCTCGCGTCAAGACGTGATGACGTCAGAGGGCGGAACAGAGAGGGAAACGGACGCTGGAGACGAAGCAACATCGCCGGCGCACTAACCTCCACCCCCCCATCCCTGACGTCGCCACCGCCGCCACTCCCCTCCGTATCGGGCCCCCTGCACTGACATGACAGTGCCTCTCACCTTCGTGTGGAAGTGCTGCTGGCAGCAGCAGAGCTTTCACACGGAGGTGAGAGGCGCTCTCATGTCAGTGCAGGGGGCCCGGCACGGAGGGTGAGGAGGGTAGCTGAACATGGGGGAGAGAGCAGGCCAGAGAGGAGGTTTGCTGGACATGGATGGATGGATAGAGGTGAGAATTATTACATTTTGCAAAACACAAATCTCGCCTGTTTTTTTTTTTTTTTAATTTGCATGAAGTCTTTATTGACAGGCAATACAATATCCAACAGAGCAAAACGAAATATACCTTACATTTCAGGTCATTTTGACACCAGTCATAGCTAACATTTAGCTGTCCCTTACATTTCACTTTTCCCGCTGCTAACAGTTTGGGATAGGTGTATTTCACATTTGTATCACCATACCTGTTCAAACATATAAGCTTCAAACTCCAAAAATTTTTTTTTTTTTTTTTTAATAATATTCTTAAACTTTAATTGAACTTAACCTATTCCCTTGTCCCACCCGCTTCCCACACCTCCCCCCTGCCCCCCTCCCCCCCAAACAAGACTCGCATTGCTCTAGCCCATGGCATCATTGTGGTTGTACATGACAAAGAACGGGATCCCATATTGAGTGCCACCTAGGAATTTGGTGTCGCCTCTCGGCTAATAGCCTTTCCATCTCACAGACGTACCCCAGTTTCTGGAGCCATCTCGCAAGCGGTGGGACAGTAGGCTGTTTCCAGCAGGCAGCTATAACAATTCTAGCTGCACATGTGGCGTAACGCATCAATCTTTGTTGAGTGGCAGAGAAACCCGTGACTTTAGCAGAGAATAAAAAGATAGTTGGGTGCCACGGGATCAAGCCACCTAGCCACACCTGCAGTCTGCTACGAATCGCTTTCCAAAATGCCCTGATCTTCCCACAGGTCCACCAGATATGCCCCATTGAACCCGTGAGGCCACAACCCCTCCAACACAACCCCGAGAGTGCCGGGTAAATGCACTTAAGTCGCTCAGGGGGCATATACCACCTAAACAGCACTTTAATGGCATTCTCTCTAAAAGGTACATAGGACGACACTCCCACCGCTGCCCTCTCCATTTTCTCCCATGCCTCCTCCAACCCCATACCCAGCTCCCTCTGCCAGCTCCTCCTATGAAGTGTGTAACTAGGTGTTTGCTTATTAATAATTCGGTATAAGCGAGATATCATCCCTCTAGTCATGCCTGGACCCTCACATATTTGTTCAATGGATATTTGTTCCTTTTTCATCACTTCCTGGACTGCCCGTGTCTTAAGGAAATGTGACAATTGTGTGTAAGCATACTCATCATTCCCCATGAACGGGAATTTCTGTCGTGCATCTGAAAATATGGTGAGTGCTTCCCCCTCATACAGCTGTCCCCACCTTCGCAAACCTCCCTCATACCATCTGGTAAAGGTTCCCCTTTCCGTCCCAGGGTAAAACAATGGGTTATATGCAATAGGAGACAGACGGGACAGTGTGCATCGGCGATGTGGAAAAAGACTATCCCAGTTAGATAATGTGACATAAATAGATGGGCACAGACCCTCGCCTAGCGACCTTTGAGCTTTCGGAAGCCACATGAGCGCTCCTAATGGGCGAGCGCCTACAGTATACTGTTCCAAGTGCACCCATTGACGGTCTGGGTAGTCCTGGAAACATTCCACTGCTGCCCGCGCCTGTACTGCCCTATAATACCAGGCCAAGTTGGGGACTCCGAGCCCTCCCCTATTCCTATCCTGATACACGAAGGCCCGCGCCAACCGCGGGCGTTTGCCAGCCCAGATAAAGCGCACAATACGGTCCTGTACTGCAGCTAGAAATTTACGGGGCATCTTGATTGGGAGGGCCTGGAATAAGTATAACAGGCGTGGCAGGATGTTCATCTTAACTGCAGCTATACGGCCAAACCAGGAACGCTCAATATCACCCCACCTGTCCATATCCTCAGTGAGTGCCCGAGCCAGCCCCTTATAATTTTCTGCAAAAAGTTCCGAAAGTTTAGCCGTTATGTTCACCCCCAGGTAACGCAAGCCCTTTCTAGCCCACCTAAAAGTGTACAGGGACCTTAGTGCTTCAACTTCTTCCTCAGGGAGCGTCACATTTAAGGCTTCCGATTTCGACATATTCACTCGAAATCCTGATACTGCTGAATATTCTTCAATATCCCGCAGGAGCCCAGGGAAGGTGGTCAAAGGACGGGTAACAAATAACAGCACGTCATCTGCAAATAATGACAGCTTGTGCTCCCTCCCCGCTATGGTAATGCCCGTGACACCCGGGTTAGATCGGACCCTGGAAGCAAAAGGCTCCATAACCATGGCGAACAGCAGTGGAGAAAGGGGGCACCCCTGCCTAGTGCCTCTATATAACGTGAACATATTTGAGTTACCCCCATTTACTCTAATACATGCTTTGGGCGAGCTGTAAAATGCTTGGATCCACCCACGAAACCGCGGCCCTATCCCAAACGTCTCCATCACTTTATACATAAATGGCCAGTGAACCCTGTCAAAGGCCTTTTCGGCATCTAAACTGAGGAGACACATAGGCCTTTTCATTCTTTTAGCCAGGTACATTAAATCAAATACTCGCCTCGTATTATCCATTGCTTTCCTATAGGGTACAAAGCCCACTTGGTCAGGGTGGATAATCGCTGGTAATAACGGGCCCAACCTGTTGGCCAAAACTTTAGCTAGTATCTTAACGTCCGCGTTTAATACTGAAATGGGGCGGTAGGAGCTACACTCTGAGTGGTCCTTGTCTGGTTTAGGAAGCACTGCTATCCATGCCTCCAGCATGGAAGCCGGCAACGATTCTCCCTGCCCTATTTGATTAAACAGGTCAGCCAAAAGTGGTGCCAATTCCGGGGCAAAGTTCTTGTAAAATTCATTGGGGAGCCCGTCCAACCCCGAGGATTTATTAGATGGTAGGTGCTGAATAGCTTTTTGAATTTCACCTGGGGTGACTTGTTCCTCGAGAGTGGCACGCTGTTGATTTGTCAAAGAAGCCAGTTCACTCTCTGCTAAGTACTCTGAGATAGATGCTGCTGATGGATTGATCTCTCGGGCATATAGCTCCTGATAAAATTCGCAAAAACGCTGCCTTATGGCCTCAGAAGTGTTCAGCATGTTTCCCCCCCTCCCCTTGATGTGGGTTACTGCTCTTTCCACTTTTTGCCTGCGCAACCTTATAGCCAGGAGGCGGCCCGCTTTATTGGTAAGTTCATATGAGCGTACCTTTGTTCTTGAATGGAGCTGGCTTAAGTGCTCAGAATAAATAGAGTCCAACTGAAGACGCTGGGCTCGTAGCTCCTCCTGGATTGTCTGGGACCCACCCGCCTTATGCTGCGCCTCTAGAATCCGGATTTTATCCAGGCAGCAGGCCAGCTGGTTCCTGCGAATCCTGGCTCGCTTGCTAGCTATTTGTAAAAAGTAGCCTCTAGACACTGCTTTCATGGCGTCCCACACTACACTAAGAGGGGGGCCCGACTCCCTATTTAGCTCCAAATACTCTTTTAGCACCCTCCTACAACCCTCAACAACCTCCCTCTCTTGTAGTACGCTTGCATTAAGGGTCCATCTCTGGTCCTTGATCTCCACTTTGATAGTTGGCAGCGTGACCCACACCGGAGCGTGATCAGACAGAGTCACACTGCCAATACCTGCACTCGGGCCTCTCTCTGACAGTGCTACATCAAGAAAAATATAGTCAATACGTGAATAACAAATCTCGCCTGTTTTAACGGGCTTAACGGCTAGTTAGTATATAAAACCTGTATCCATTGTAGATATCCCTGACCCATCCCCACTTTTTCTAAAACTTTCAACATAAATTCCCAGTGATCCTGGTCAAAAGTTTTTTCAGCATCTACTGCTAATAAGGCTGGTTGTTGAATTGCTCTTGCTTCTCATACTAAATACAACACTCTTTATCTGCCATTTGGCAACCTGGGATGAATCCAGCCTGATCCAAGTAAGATTTGATAATAGGAGGCCCAACCAGTCTGCCAAAATCTTAGAAAGAATCTTTAAATCCACATTAATAAGAGTAATGGGGCAATAAGAGCCACAATGCGTGAAATGCCTGCTGGGCTTTACTCCCACCAAAACAATCTGTGCAAAAAATTACAGAATTCTGCACACAAAGATGGCAAATTCTGCAAGTTTATGCAGCAGAATTTAACCAATATTACAGTCCACTCTCCCTCTACACAGATACCATCCATATTTTTTCCCAGGACCCATAGCATCCACCTTTTTTTTACAGCCCTCCCTGCACCCATACATTAACATCCCCCCACATAGCATTCCCCTTTTTATACTGCTCTCCACCCACAGCATCCCTTGTTTTACAATATTCTCCTTTTTTTTTTTTTTTTAACATTCCCTCCCCCCCCACACATAACATTACCCTTTTTTGCAGCCCCCCCCCCACAGCATCCCCTCCTTTTTTGTTTTGCTGTTTTGTTTTTTTACAGCCCCTCCCTCCAGTCACTACTGCTCTCATCTGTGAGGTAGGGGAGGAGGAGCTGCAGCGGGAGAACCTCTTCGGAGCAGGAAAGAACCCCACTCTTTCCTGATCCGCTGGTGCCGTGCTTTTCCAAATGGCCGCCAAGACTTCAAGCAGTAGTCTCACAAGATCACTGCTTGAAGTCTCGGCAGCCATTTTGAAAAAGTACAGCACCAGCAAGAGAGCGGTGGCAGTGGGGCAGAAAAGAGCGGGGTTCTTTCCTGCCCCCAAGAGGCCACTAGACCACAAGGGTATTCAGTGCTCAGGTAGGCAGGGCGGGCGATTGGCAGCAAGAGAGCGGGTGGGCGGTTTGCACAGTATCATTATGCCAGCCGTACTCACAGAACTAGGAAGTTGTCCACAATCGTGGCAGTTGAACACCCTGCGCAGCAGGGGAGTTATGGCAAACCTAAAAAAATTTATAAAAGGCATCAAGGCCTGGTGCCTTCCCCTGTGGAAGTCCTTTGATTGTCTGAAATATTTCATCTGTCATTATATTCCCATCCAATTTCTCACCAAGTTCAGGTGTTAATAATGGTATTGACAGAAATTTAGAGATATTTTCTGAGTCAACTATTGGATCTTTAGCATAGAGACTTTGATAAAATCTCAAACCGCCCCTGGATGAATTCTTCCCGGAATAGCAATTCTCCCTTCTTCCCCCGTATTTTAGAAATATTATTTTAAATCTGGGTCTCTCTCAAGCTGTTGGCCAACATTCTCATAGTGTTTCTTCTGTATGAAACTAAGCTTATGTGCCAAATCCTCTAGGTGTAGTGATTGTAAATAGACTCATATCTGCTTCAATTTTATATTGCTTCATTTGTGTTACTCAATATTTAGTATCGAATGATTGAAGCTGGCCTAGGAGCTCATTTTCTTTTTCTAACCCAGCACACCCACTTAATAAAATAACCCCTAATCACTGATGTAAGACCCTCCCACCAGATAACGGATTCTATAGTACACTCCTGAACTTTAGGTGACCAAAAAAGATCCCTCAAAAATATATCCAATCAAGCATAGGAATGGTGCACACTAGAGTAGAAAGTATACTCCTTTAAAAAGGCCAGGTGCAGTCTCCACATATTGAGTTTATATTTCTGCATTAATTTAGTCATAACCATTTTAATCCCTCTTGCATCAGGCACTCTGAGTGGTAAAGAATCAGCTTGTGCACCATGATAAAATCCCCACCTATAAGGGTATTCCCTTGACCATGATTATCTAATAAAACTAAAATCTGTTCCCAGAACAGGACAGGATGTTCATTCAGGGCATACACATTCCATAAGGACACCTGCAATATTCCCACGTAAGAGAAATCATCCTTTATTTTTCTCATATCTTTAAACTGCCAATTCAGTGTAAAGGGACAAAATCTATGAATCAATATAGATACCCCTCTATGGTTGCAGCCATCCAGAGGGCAGCTAAAATATACAGACAAATATATTTTATGATGCAGTAGCTTAGCCACTTTGGGAAGAAAATGGGTTTCCTGCACAAAAGCAATATCTAATCTCAAATGGAGGAGTTCCTTAAACAAGAGACCCCGTTGCATAGAGAATTCATCCCCTTTCCATTAATAGGCCCGATTTTAATACCCAACCCTTTCATGAGGTATGAGGAGAAGCCAACTGAACCCTAAGCAACACCAAATGTTCCAGCAATATCCCCCCCTCACCTCATGAAAATTGCACTCAGCAAGCAAAACCCCCTGTATTTCCTTTGATTAAAACCAAACCCCTGACTCGCATCCCAGAAATCTACCCCAGAAAGCCCCCTATTTACTCCTTCCCCATCCCAATCCTCACAAGTGTGTCTCAACTTCCCTCCCACATATGAGAAAGGTAACTCAGGTTTCCAGGAATACAGCACTAAAGACAAACCAGAAAAGCTTAACAATTCCAATTCCTCCTTCAGCTAATAGAACTTCAAAACACATTACATTTTTGGACTACGGACAGCAGAACAATACATCCTCTATAAGAAACTATATAGAATAGATTCAAAACATTGTCTAGTAACTGCAATAGCAGGGCCCAGTTAAAAAAAAACAAAAGGGCCCAAAGCTCCCAAAAGCGACTTCCAAATGTTCCAATGAATAACAGAAAAATTTTGTGTTCCATCTCGAAGAGCACAGTCCAAGGAAAAAGCATCCAGAATGCCATCATAATGATATAAATCAGCAAGTATTCGGATGCAGTCTTTTCTTGCTTAGAATGAGTATGAGAAGTGCGCCAAATATTAGCCCTGTGCAGATCTCTGCCAGCACTACGACGGTGATCTCTGCAAGTCATATGACTCTGTACATCTTCAGGAAGATTCTGCACTATAAGTTGGACCATGGCCCTCCCAAGTTTCTTCTGGTGTTCTAATTCTTTTAGTAACACCATTAATTGAGAACATTAATGCAGAGCGTAAAAACAAAGTGACACCTCTGTGTTCTCTACTTTTCTGAAGCATTATAGCGGAAATATCTTGAAATATCTCCACTTTAATATCTTTCCATTGTAGTGAGCCAGCTTTGCATGCTGCTGTTAATATACACTCTTTCATGACAAAATCTGAGAAGCATACCACACTGTCTCTGCTTTTAATTTTCCTTCTGGGGCCCAAGGCTTGGTGAGCTTGATCAACTTTTATCATCGCAATATCGAAGGGGGTATCCAAGCCTGAGTCCAAGAGATGTTTAGATAGATCTCTTACCAAGGCCACACAGTCCTCGTACTGTGGAGATTTAGGTACCACCCCTTGTATCCTCAGGTTTATCGATCTATTCTCCAAATCGTCTATTTTTTCCCAAAGCGTCTGGTGATCTGTGTTCACTGAATCAAAGGAGGAATAGAGATCCTCCATCTTCTCCACACACTGAGCTACTCATTGTTCAATCTCCATCTGGCGTTCACTCAAAGCTTGCATCTCTTTTTTGAGATCCATGTCTGCATCCTGGATATCGTGTCATACCAGCTTCAGTTTGTTCTTTATCTCCAACATCCATTGGTGAGAATCTCCTTTCCCATCACTGCAGGAGTGACTCTGACTCAATACTGCATTCATCGTCATGCTCGTTCACCCAAAGCTTGTATTTCTTTTTTGAGATCCATGACTGCAGCCTTGATATCATGTCATACCATTGGTGAAAACCTCCTTTCCTGTCACTGCAGAAGTGACTCTCTTGAGTCAATACTGCATTCATCGTCATGCTCCAGCTCTGCAGCCGCCATTTTGGAAACTTCTGGCTCCCTGCTCATTTTCCTCTGTGGCTCGAAGTCACTGGAATGCCCTTCTAATCAGGCTCTTTCAGGCTTGTGCTTCAACATCATAATTCCAACAACAAAAAACTTGCTGTAGGTGTCCAAAAAGTTATTGTAAGTACAGAGGAAACGTGCAAATTTCACAGCTGCTCACTGAAGCTGCAGGCATTCACTGATATCACTTCCTCGCCCCTACTCACCTAATATCTAACTCACACAAAGGCTTTGCAGAAATCCAGGTACACTACAGCTAGTGCTTTCCTCTCATTCATCTTTCTGATCCCTCAATCAAACTAATTAAAAGTCATCTAATACATTCTCCTTCTGGTAGAATCATGCTGCATTGGACCTATAAACCACTGTCTGCCAATAGACTGCACTAGCAGCAATGCCATTAATTTACTTACCTTCAAATCAGACTCACACAAACAGTACTAATTTATATAGCACTGTAATTGCTAGACTTCTCTCTACACTCCCTTTATAAAAAACAAAACAGCTACAGGTTCAAGGTCTGTTCTTTAACGCACAAGATCATATTTGGTGAGGCTCCAGAGTACATGCTCAACCTGGTTGATCTACCCCCTAGGAATGCTCTGTCGTCATCGCGCAGCTTCCTCTGTCTTCACTATCCCAGCAGAAGGAAAGTTAGATATTATTATTATTATTTTTTATTGCATTTGTATCCCACATTCCCCCACCTATTTGCAGGCTCAAATACAAGTGTATGTTTGCTTTGACTTTCCCGTATACCAGTACAAAATCTTGGAATGACCTGCCGAAGCAATTAAAGGGGATACCCGACCATCGACTCTTCAAAAAGTTTCTAAACATGTTCCTATTTTCAGAAGCCTACTCCCTACCGAGCCCGGCCATTTGACTCTCCAGCTGTTGGATGGCGGGGGGACTCTGATCCACTGGCTCCTGCCAAACATTTTACCCCTTCAATGTTTTCTCTGTCTATTCTGTCATCCTATGTTTTACCTTTCCTATTGTATTATTTCATGCACTGTTGTAAGCCACATTGTGCCTGCGCTTGTGGGAAAATGTGGGATATAAATGCGCTAAAATAAATAAATAAATAAACAAACAAACAAACATATGCCAATCTCAAGCTTCTCTTATTTAGCAACTCCTGCTATTAGAAAGCTGGACATTCTGATGGCCATCAGCACCTTTGCTTCATGTGTGTTATTTTTTGGTCAGTAACCAGACGAGTGTACCTTACCCAAATGTCACCTTCAATCTTCCGGATGATCGTCATGTGCCGATTGCCATGGGTTATATCTGTATAAACAGGGACATTGTGCATCCGGGAGCGTCTGATCATATAGGGGAGGGCAGGTGGAGGATCTGTGCAGAAAGGGGAAAAGTGAATAAGCACACAGCTACACAAAACTGCAAGCTTGAGAAACAAAGAGGTGTATTTTCAAAGTGCACAGACTTACAAGTTACGTGTAAGTCCAATTTTGGACTTTTGCACAAAATCCATATAGGAAAGGAGGTCATTTTCAAAAAAGAAAACTCTTTTCAAAAATAATATTTCAAACAAGGTTTTGTGCTTTGGACATTTTGATTGTCATTCACTTTTGAAAAAAAACAATTGCAAAACGTACAGATTCATGCCATTGGGATATAGAGGGAGCCAGCATTTTTAGTAAATTGGTTCCCCAGACATCCCAGAAGAGCAATAGGACAACCTAGAAGGCAAGTCATAAAAATGCTCCCAGTTACACATTTCACCTTTGCTCCCTTATCTTGTCCCCTGAGCCCTCCAAAACCCACTACCCCCCACTGTACACCACTACAATAGCCCTTATGGGTGAAGGGGGCACCTACATGTGGATACAGTAGGGTTTTGGTCACTTTGGGAGGGGTCACAATTTTCCACCACAAGTGTGACAGGTAGAGGGAGAGCTCTATAGTGCACTGCACTGACCACTACACTGTGCCAGGGACCTGCATGCTGCTCTAACAGACTTGACTAACATCTGAAGCTGTCAAAGAGGCTGTCAAGTCATATTTTTATTCACACTTTTGGAGGTGGGAGGGGGGTTACCCCTGATTCCTTCCAGTGGTCATCTGGTCCTTTAGGGCACCTTTTTATTCCTGGACCGTTTTGTTCCATTATGGACGAAAAACATCCAAGTCTTAAGAACGCCCAAACCCTGCCCTCAACATACCTCATTGAGATTTGGACACACTGCAGAAGAACAGCATAGAAATAGGTTTTGAAAATATTAATTTGGACATTTTTGTCAGAAAAACGTCCAAATGCTGCTTTATAGACATTTTCTTTTGAAAATGAGCCCCATAAGACCCAAGGATCTTTGTAAGTCTAAATGCTTTGAAAATGAGCCCATAAGCACATAAAACTAGAAATGTTTCATAAGAGATATATTCATGATTACTAAAAGTCAGCAAACAAATAAGCATTATAATATTTATTCTGTACTTGTTTCAATAAAATCCCCAAGACAATTAAAAAAGAAAAAGGAAATAAACCCTGGGTCAGATAAGGATGGTCAGTTTATTTCAAACGTCAATGTTGTAGAACAGTGCAGAAATGTACAAAAATTTACATATGAGAGTAAATCACCAGGTGTACAGCTCAGCAGTCCTCCAATCCAATTTCTATATATATATATATATATATATAGCCATAAAAAATACAATGGCATAACTCATGCTGCTTGTTTATATGCTTAAGAATTTTGCAAAACTGAGGCCTGTACTGGCAACATGTAGGTGTTTCCTCAGCACTAGTTTAAAAACTGTAAGAAGTTCAAACATTGGAGAGAAGGAAGGATAGCAGTGTTTATCTTCAAATCCATTTCTGTGTGATCAACATTTTATCTCAACCTTTGACTATATATACTACCATAAAGCTAATCTACTAATGAAAAGTCAATCTGGCCGATATTCAGCCTGCAGTGGTCAGTGAATTAGCCCCAGATATTCAGTGCTGAGCAATGTGTGGGCACCGGCACTGACTATCCAGCACTAATTGCCTGGCATCTAGCCATATTTTCTTAAAGGCAGCCACAAGGGGCAGGAGTGAGTGGGCTTCATTCCTACCCCCGTTGCCTCATGAAACCACAATGGAGCTAAAGGTAGGCCCAGAGTGGCTTAACAAGACTGAGGTGGGGGTTGGATCAAGTGGTCATTCCGGGGAGGGGGGTACTTAAAGACACAGCCTGGGGGCAGGAGGGGGATTGTGGGGCTTAAATTGTTTTGAATATCAGCCGGAAAGCGTTCAAAGTTTAGTTGGCACTCATACATACCTCTTGGTGGCCTCCAACCAGATGGGGTGGGATGCTGGTGTTTGGGAGGATCTGGGATACGAGTAGGCGGGATCAGTCGCTCCACATATTTGTACTCTTCTGTTGACACCACAAAATCTGTATAAGGAGGATCTGTGCTCTTAGGCTGGACTGTTGCATGAGTCTAATATAGTATCAAGAAAGAAAAATTAAAGTCAGCCATGAAAAAGACAAGCCCATACCAGAAGCCTACGTTAATATATAATGTTTTTACATATTAAAGGGCTGATGCACAACAGCACCCTTAAATAGGGGTGCCATGAGAAAAAATAAGTTGCAAACAGCAACCAATGCACAAAGAGGATCACATGCAAATGAGATGCATGGATCCACCTTTGTGCATTGGTTGCTGTTTGCGACTCAAAGCTGTCAAATGTATTTGACAGCTTGCAAAAAATCCCTGGTGGTCCAGTGGCCTCTCTCAACCCCCCCCCCCCCCCCAAAAAAAAAAAAAAATCCAGAGGACCTACTCCAAACCCAACCCCGCAACAAATCCTTGGTGGTCCCTGAACCCTGACCCTCCCCCCAAGCAAAAATACCCTGGGGGACCCCGCCCCCCCCCCCACCCAAGCTAAGATCTATTTGGTGGTCCAGTGACTCCCCTCCCCCCATACCTCAAAAAGCTTGAGGCAGAAGCAACACCTCCTCCCTCTGGAACCACCCGGAAAAAAATGGCTGCACCCAGCCCTTGCCCAGTGCATTCCGGGATACACTGGGAGGGACTAAGCATCTATAAGGAGAAGGTGCTAAGGGCCTCCCAGTGCATCCCAGGATGCAGGGGCTGGGTGCCGCCATTTTGATAATGCGGGCTGAAAGGCAGGAAGGAGGAGGTGTTGCTCCTGCCTCCAACTTTTTAAGGTATGGGGAAGGGGGGGGTCACTAGACCAGCTGGTAGATGTTTGGGGGGCCGGGGTTCACCAGATGCTTGGGGGTATGGGGAGAGGGTGTGAGGTTGTCTTGTGTCAGGGTCTACAGTAAGTGCCTACCATGGAGAGCTCTCTGCTTGCACATTGCAAGCAGGCTGCTCCCCAAAACGATAGGTCCAGACCTGCTGTAAAATTTTGCATGTTAAAGATAGGCACTAATGGTCTGTGCATTTTAATACTAATAAGCTCCTTGCAATGCATTTACATGGGTGTTCTCAGTGACTGCTAACAGTACACATCACAGTTACGGAAAACCCCTTTGTGCTAGGGATGTAGCCATGGATGGACCCAGGTCCACCCACCTTTGCTCAAGGCCCACTCAGAAATAGTACACCCGATCACTTACAATCAATCATCACTCACTGCCTTTCCTCCCACAGATCTGGGATCGCTGCTGCTGCTTCCGTCTCCTTCTCCCGCTGCTGCTGCTGCAGTGATTGCAGCTTACATTTGTGGGCCATCTGCGATTCACCCAGACACTCCGATGCCTTCCCTCTGCCATGTCTGGCCCACTCTGATGTAACTTCCTGTTTATGCGAAGTCAGATGCAGATGAGAGAACATCGGAGTGCCTTTGTCAATCACGGCCAGCCGGAAAATGTAAGCCACAAGCACTGCAGTGGTGGCGGAGGAAGGAGAAAGAAGCGACAGTGATCAATGATGGATTAAAAGACAGAGGTGTGCTGTATTTTCTGGGAAGAGAGGTCCGTAGAATGGAGAGCTGTGCTGGACTTTGTTGGGGGGGGGGGGGGGGGCTGCAGAGAATGGAGAGCTGTGTTGGATTTTCTAGGTGGGTGGTAGCAAGGAAGGGAGAATTGTGCTGGATTTTCTGGGAAGTAGCTGCAGGGAATGGAGAGGAGTACTGGATTTTCTGGGAGGCGGGGGAGCTATAAGGAAAGAAGAAGTGTGCTGGACTTTCTAGGAGGGGGGCTGCAGGGAAGGAAGAGGTGTACTGGACGTGGGAGGAAGAAGAGCTGGAGGGAAGGGAGAGAGGTGCTGGGCCTGCACAAGGGGGAGGGAAAGGATGGGAAAGAGACGACAGACCAAGGGGGATCAAATACTAAACCCACAGGAGGAGGGAAGCAGAACGATGCTGGATGGGGTGGGGACCTAGAGGAGAGAGACACATGGCATGGGGGAGAAAGAGAGGGGAGACGCTGGACAGGGAAATACAGGGACACAGAGAAAGGAATATGCTGAACAGAGGAAGATAAAGATGGACAATGGACACGGAGAGGGAAGAAATACCAAATGGACAGGACTGCCTAGTGAACGAGTTAAGAGAAGACAGAAGCAGAAACCAGAGCCTTGGACCAATATGATTTCAAAAATGAGATGACCAGACAAGAAAAGGTAAAAAAAAAAATCATGTATTTTTCTATTTTGTGATTAGAATGTGTCAGATTTGAAATGGGCACCAAAGATTACTACCAAGCTGCACCTTCTTCAACTTACAGCAGGTTTGGGGCTCTCCCTGGCCAGGGGGCCAACAGCAGTTGCCCTAGTTGTACCGCCCCCCCCCCCCCCCCCAAACACCATCCCTATTTTGCACAGAATAGTAACATAGTAGATGACGGCAGAAAAAGACCTGCACGATCCATCCAGTCTGCCCAACAAGATAAACTCATATGTGCTACTTTTTGTGTATACCCTACTTTGATTTATACCTGTCCTTTTCAGGGTACAGACAGTATAAGTCTGCCCAGCACTATCCCCAAAGTGCATCTCTTCTATTGCTCTGGTGTTGTAGTACATGCAAGGTCTGGCTTCTTGGGATTTCAAGTTTATGTTTATGATGACTTATTCTGTATTTGGCACTTGTGTTCTGTGTGGGTGAACAAGGTATTCTGTTAGCATGAATTTTCTATGTAGTATTCTGTAGTAATTTATCATGTTCAGCTTTCTCAATAGATATATTGCTATTTTAGGGCCCTAAACTACCATAGGTAGGATCTTTGTTTTGGATGTTAGTGCTGGCATGCTAGATTTGCTCTAGGGTCTGAGTGATTTTTTGTTGCATATGTGTGTTGGGGGACTGCGACTCAATGGGAGTTGAAGAGTGCAGACTCTTGTGCCCTCCCCCTCCCAGCCCTCAACGTGGCCTGGTGCCACTGAAGACTGTACTGCTACCCTCACTGAAGTTATTGGGAGTGGGGTAGGGGTGGGGCAAGGTTTTTCTCTAGTATCCACCCACCCTGTATGGCTATGCAATGTTAATATATGGCCTAGCTTTAAGGCTACCACTGGAATAGTGATGGCCAAAGCTATGCAGCCTAAAAACAACTGAAAAAGTACTGACTAGGCCAAACAACAAGTAAATGATTTAATATTTGAGAATCTGCAAAAAGCAGGTCTGAATAATGACTTCTGACACAAATTGGTACAATTTTTAAATCAAATATAGCACCTGTAATGAAAGATCAGATGAATAAAATGGAGCTTATTAGTTTTGGTATACAATGATACAGAGGTAATACAGAGTTCATGAGAAAGGTATGAAAAGTATTGCAGCCGGAAGATGTGAAACTGTTATCTCAACGCTTCCCAAAACATGTTGATAATTAGCAGTAGCTGAGAACGGAAGGAGTTGGGTACATCAGATAGCAGATCGCATGGGAAAGTATGATCTCAGAAAGTGAGAAAGATTAGGAGCAAGGTATCTCACCATTCACTTCTATGGAGAAGATAGGGTATAAAAGAGGAGAGATTTTGGCTCAGTTTGAGAGTCCTCTCCAAAGCTTCTGTCAGACGGCGAAGCCCTGTGCGGCTGAAACCAGAATCTGATGTCTGTATTTGTATCAACTTGAAGACTTGTGTTTGGGTAAGAAATAAAATGTACTTATCTATCTAAACCTATCTCTGTCTTTATTTTTATTGATTCTTTCTTCTCTTTACCTAACATTTAGTCTACAAGGCAGATCACATACAAGTGACACTCAGTCTTTGCAGAAACTTAGACAGATGTTTAATAAGATTTATGTGGGAACATAAATGGCCCAGAGTATATCTAGATCCAGAAAAAAAAACAGAAAGCAGTAATTATGGGAATTAGTTTTCAATTACAGCTCCTAATGCCACCCCCTTATGATTGGGTGACAATGGAGGTTAGAGAAACTATACAGAACCTGATATATGAAATAAGTACCTTTAGTCCCCCGTGTGACGGAGTCAGAAAGAGGTCTATAAGAAGAGGTAATTAAAAACAGCCACTACTTTGTGCATTATTTATAAAACCAGTCTAAAGCAAACGTAACCAGCACGGTAACCTTTGTGCATCGGGCCCTACCAGGGAGGCCCAAAACCAAAAGTGACATACTTTTGCTGCCACGGGGCTGGATGGAAAGCTGGTAGGCTATAGCTGAACTCCTCAGCCATTTGGTAACGTTAAGACGAACCCTCAATTTTGTTTTGCTGTCCCTGGAAATCATCAGAAGAAAGCAGCAGCTAATTGTACATAAAGCTACCTTCTAACAGACGCGTTCCTCACTTTTGCTACAACTCACCTCAGGCTCTGCCCTCAAGCACTTACAGGTCCTACGGATCGAGGTCAAGTGGCTGTGCGAAAAATTAAAGGGAACAACCCCTCTCACCTGCAACCTGAGGCCGAGGCCAGGTTCTGCTCCGCGATGAATTCCTGCTAAAATCCTTCGAACACCCCAAATGAAAGAAAACATCCTCCCTGCGCACACCACCAAGTTTGGACCTGTACTCTTCCCGTAGAGTCTTATAGGTCAGAGAGCGAGAGAGCGCCACCTCGTGTTCCGAGCCTCGCTTCCATCCACAAACTCGCTTTTCGACTGTGGCTGGAATTCAAAACGAGGCTTGATCCTTCCGGAGCCGTATGAGGCACGCAGCCGTCTTTCAACCAACCTCCTTTGTTATACGCCCCTGCGTGCGCGCCTCCTTCCTTCTTATAGAGGTGCGCGTGCCTTCTACTTTCTTTTAATCCGTCCACATTGAAACGGTGCTGTCGCGCCCTTCTTCCATTTTGTGAGGCTGCGGTGTATCGGCGGTAGGTGAACGGTGGCTGGTGGGAAGGGGATCATCTGCAAGCGGTATCCATTGGAAGAGGAAGGTTGTAGTGAGTGTATTCTTGTTGGTTTTAGACGGCCCAGTGGTAACGATTGAACAGTCTGGGTGAATTCCTTCTCGCCTTATGTTGCTAGCGGCGGAGGGGAACGGAACACTCGCAGATCATGAGTGGAGGAGACCATCCGTTAATATTTCCCGCCTCAAAGTAAATAAGGGGCGTAGATCTGTCATTAATCCCGACAGCCCCCCCCCCCCCCCCCCAGTCCTGGTTGGCTCTAGTTATCTTCTAGTAGCGCCACAAGCTCTTCAAGGCCTTGAAGATTCTGCCCCAAAACGACTGTCTTATTTTTAAAAGGAAAAATGTTCTGTACAGTAAATCTGAGCAAACCATTAGGGCCTGATTTTTTTTTTTCAGTAGTAGTGAGTAACATTCAAGTACACTGGATATTTCTCTGTCCCAGGAAGGCTCATAATCTAAGTTTGTACCTGAGGCAATGGAGGGTTAAGTGACTTGCTCAAGATCGCAAGGCGCAGCAGTGGGATTTGAACCGGCCACCTCTTGATTGCAAGACTACTACTACTTAACATTTCTAAAGCCGGTGCTCTAACCACTAGGCCACTCCTGATGACATTTACCTCTTGGTTCGGAAGGAATGTAAATATAGAAAGGCAGACTTATTGGTAGTCTGTGTTAGTCTCTGACCCTAAAGACTGGAGAGGGTGGATGCAATAGTCCAAATTACTTTAAAGTGTGTGCTCCTGTGGTGAGTGAAAACTACAAACAATTTAGTTCTAATGTAAATCCAGTGTTAAATGCCAGATGCTTTATTAAGCAGGAAAACAAGTTAAGAACATAGTAGTCATACAGGTACGGCTTAATTGTGAAATGTTGTTTCATTAACTTGTAAGGGTAATTTGCACACTTGGAGCCTCAGCTCCACAGGATCATTATTTTTCTTGAATGGAATGATATAACAATTTTATTCACCTCATAAAAGAAAAATGCGATCGCCTAATCGTCGGAGATCAGCTTCCTCCACGCAACCGAGGCAAGGAATTAAACAAAATAACCTTGATCCTCCATCGCCAAGCAAGGCTGATTCTGGTGGGTCTGAAGGCAGTCGATAGAAATAGAATAAAAGAAAACAGAGAAAAGAAAATAAGATACCTTTTTTATTGGACTAACTTTATACATTTTTTGATTAGCTTTCGAAGGTAGCCCTTGTTCGTCAGATCAGAAATAAGCAAATTTCGATAAGTAACAACATATATAAGTGATACATCAAAGTATTTCAGTGACAGTCTGAAAGGACAAGGGAGGGGTGGGCTAGGTGAGACAGAGAGGGCTGAGAGGATAAAGCTAATCAAAAAATGTATTTAGTCCAATAAAAAAAGGTATCATATTTTCTTTTCTATGTTTTATTCAATTTCTATCGACTGCCTTTAGAAGTGGACTAACACGGCTACCACATCTCTCTACTCAAGATGGTGAGTCTGAAGAAATTTCTTTTGCTGCGCTGATGCAGGAAACACTTTATATAAAAGACATCTTAAAAGTTAACTCTGAATCTTTATCCAAAATTAAAACTGAGAAGTCCTCCATGAACCAAAAAATTAAATTGCTCTCCAACAGCATTGAAATTCTTGAAAACAGATTAAATGCATATGACGCACAACTTCAGACCCTGCTTCGTGTTAACAAGTCAATTCTCCATCTTGAAAGGAAAATAGAAGACTTGAACAATCATTCTAGGTGAAACAGCTTTTGCATACTTGGTCTGCTTGAAGGAATTGAAATGCCAGATCCAATCACCTTCTTAGAAAAATGGCTTCCATAATACCTGCAACTAATAAATTGGAACTTGAACGTGGTCACCGGACTCCCTTCTTTTATTCCTGCTGGCTCAAAATACCCTTGTCAGATTGTGGCCAAAGCACTCCGTTACCAGCATACCACCATGATTCTTCAAGCAGCTAAAGCACGTTGAAATGAGGGTCATACCCTCTACAAATGGACTGTGCGGAGCAGGAAGCGTTTTTTTGTCTCCCCGGCCAGCGCTGCGCTATGCTGGCATAAAATATGGTCTGTTCTTCTCTGCAACACTAAAAGTAGCTTTGAGTAACACCACCAAATCTTTTGACGATCCAGATCTGGTATGCAGTTATTTAGATCAACGGGGAGCGAACTTTATAGAAAATACTGATGATCACTCATACGCCTCTAAATGATCCCACACCAGCTATTATCTTAATTCTTAAATCTATTCATTCTTCTTACTAATTCATTTATAGCATGTAAAATGTATTTCTCTGAGCCATTTATACTATCGATAGGCTTATATTTTGCTTACCAACTGTATACTGACAAGACTCTTACTACGTTCTCAACTCCTTGTAACATTTTGAGAAGATATCATTCTCAGCATTAAGTATATAATTGGTTACATTTTAATGTTCTAAATATGCTCTTAACATTTTGAATTCATTTCTCAGCAAATTTAATGTATATCTAACCATATAATTGCAGTACTTGAAGCCTCTTTGTTTTTGGTTATTGGCACCATATACATGTAGCATTGATAATATAGTTAACTTGTTACTACATACATTACACTTTAGTATATTTTTAATAGATTCTCTAATCATGTACACTACCTACTTTGTTTACTGCATATTTTTATATGCTTAGTTCAAATAAGTCAGCATAGATCATTTTGCTTTATAATTCATGTATTATACTGCTTCGTTACCATAACAGTATTATTCTTATATCAGTCTTAATTCTCTTAATGTTCTACTTCCATGGTCCTGTGTTGTGTCTAGCTTGCAGGAATCTTTCGTTGGCACACAGAGTTAATTACTGTTCTTACAGTTAAGCATTCTTTTCTTTACAGGTTCAATTTTCATTTTTAATGTCCTCTATATGCTGTCCTTTGCATTCATTACTCTTCCTATCCAATCATAATGTCTCAATACCCTTTAAATATTGTTTCCCTTAATATTAAGGAACTAAACAGTCCTTTCAACAGACACAAATTTTGGTGCTACATTACTGAACTTTCCCCAGATATAATCTTTCTTCAGGAAACACACTTAAATTCCAATCACACCCCTCTTCTTAAACACTACACACTCTTGCAGCTGCTTCCCCAGCCTCGCACAAAAAATGGCACTGCCATTTTCTACAAAAGTTCACTCCCTTTACAGATCAAATCTACTATAACGGATATAGATGGGAGATGGATATGTCTGCTCACCACATTGTTGAACTCCTTCGTTTGTTTGGTTTTTTTGCAACATTTGTTCTCCCAATAATGATAAACTGACCTTCTCAAACATTACTCCTCTCCAATTTCCTGATACACCTATAATAACTGGAGGCGACTTTAATCTCACTTTAAATCCGATTCTAGATAGGAAATCTCGAAGTCTGGCTCCTACTTCCAAAATTAGACACATTTTATTTTTGTTACATTTGTACCCTGCGCTTTCCCACTCATGGCAGGCTCAATGTGGCTTACATGGGGCAATGGAGGGTTAAGTGACTTGCCCAGAGTCAAACTCAGTTCCCCAGGACCAAAGTCCACCACCCTAACCACTAGGCCACTCCTCCACTCCAAATGGTTCTTAATCTCATGTCTGCCCTCAATTTATCTGATGTTTGGAGGCTTTTTTACTCTTCCATACTTGACTACACATTTTACTCTATACCACTTAATACACACAAATTGATTTTTTTTCATAATCTCCAGCCCTCTCTTCCAATTGGTCTCCAATTCCAGTATATTGCCAACTGTGATCTCAGACCACGCACCTATCAAACTCCAATTCATTTTGACTGAAACCCCAAAGCCCAGGCCACAATAGAGATTTGATCCAAAATTCATTAATGACTCGGGGCCAGATGCACTAAAGTTAATGAGCTATTAACGAGCAAGTAGTAAAACCTGGCATGCACTAAAGACTTTTTTCCGACGACGGTAGCAGCTAACCAAAACGGAATGCAGATGAGCAAATTGTGTAGAAACCCTATTGTAATGAGATGCACTAACCTTTTCCGATTGCCTTAACGCTGGAAAATCTAACGAGAGGTCTGTACGGGATTGAAAAACTGTAACAAGAGTAACAAAAAAAAATAGCGCTCTGTTTTAAAAAAAAACGTCCATTTTGGCCATCATCCCCCCCCCCCCCCCCTCCCCTCTGCAATAATACAAGTCTTTTTTGGTAGTGCTTCACTCAGCTGAGAGACCTGGAAGTCCCTGAGCCAATCGCAACGCAGTCGGAAAAGACAAAGCCATACCGGAGAGATTAATTCTTTACTTCGGTCTTCACTGAGGAAGATTTGGGATAGATACTGGTGCCAGAAATGGTATTCAAAGCTGACAAGTCAGAGAAATCTCTATAAACCTGGAGGACCTCAAGCTCCATCTCTGGCCGTCTTCAAATCTAAGCTAAAAGCCCACCTTTTTGATGCTGCTTTTAACTCCTAACCCTTATTCACTTTGTTCAGAACCCTTATTTTATCATCCTCACTTTAATATTCCCTTATCTCTTGTTTGTTCTGTCTGTCTGTCCTAATTAGATTGTAAGCTCTGTTGAGCAGGGACTGTCTCACGGAGATATACAGTGGGGGAAATAAGTATTTGATCCCTTGCTGATTTTGTAAGTTTGCCCACTGACAAAGACATGAGCAGCCCATAATTGAAGGGTAGGTTATTGGTAACAGTGAGAGATAGCACATCACAAATTAAATCCGGAAAATCACATTGTGGAAAGTATATGAATTTGTTTGCATTCTGCAGAGGGAAATAAGTATTTGATCCCCCACCAACCAGTAAGAGATCTGGCCCCTACAGACCAGGTAGATGCTCCAAATCAACTCGTTACCTGCATGACAGACAGCTGTCGGCAATGGTCACCTGTATGAAAGACACCTGTCCACAGACTCAGTGAATCAGTCAGACTCTAACCTCTACAAAATGGCCAAGAGCAAGGAGCTGTCTAAGGATGTCAGGGACAAGATCATACACCTGCACAAGGCTGGAATGGGCTACAAAACCATCAGTAAGACGCTGGGCGAGAAGGAGACAACTGTTGGTGCCATAGTAAGAAAATGGAAGAAGTACAAAATGACTGTCAATCGACAAAGATCTGGGGCTCCACGCAAAATCTCACCTCGTGGGGTATCCTTGATCATGAGGAAGGTTAGAAATCAGCCTACAACTACAAGGGGGGAACTTGTCAATGATCTCAAGGCAGCTGGGACCACTGTCACCACGAAAACCATTGGTAACACATTACGACATAACGGATTGCAATCCTGCAGTGCCCGCAAGGTCCCCCTGCTCCGGAAGGCACATGTGACGGCCCGTCTGAAGTTTGCCAGTGAACACCTGGATGATGCCGAGAGTGATTGGGAGAAGGTGCTGTGGTCAGATGAGACAAAAATTGAGCTCTTTGGCATGAACTCAACTCGCCGTGTTTGGAGGAAGAGAAATGCTGCCTATGACCCAAAGAACACCGTCCCCACTGTCAAGCATGGAGGTGGAAATGTTATGTTTTGGGGGTGTTTCTCTGCTAAGGGCACAGGACTACTTCACCGCATCAATGGGAGAATGGATGGGGCCATGTACCGTACAATTCTGAGTGACAACCTCCTTCCCTCCGCCAGGGCCTTAAAAATGGGTCGTGGCTGGGTCTTCCAGCACGACAATGACCCAAAACATACAGCCAAGGCAACAAAGGAGTGGCTCAGGAAGAAGCACATTAGGGTCATGGAGTGGCCTAGCCAGTCACCAGACCTTAATCCCATTGAAAACTTATGGAGAGGGCTGAAGCTGCGAGTTGCCAAGCGACAGCCCAGAACTCTTAATGATTTAGAGATGATCTGCAAAGAGGAGTGGACCAAAATTCCTCCTGACATGTGTGCAAACCTCATCATCAACTACAGAAGACGTCTGACCGCTGTGCTTGCCAACAAGGGTTTTGCCACCAAGTATTAGGTCTTGTTTGCCAGAGGGATTAAATACTTATTTCCCTCTGCAGAATGCAAATAAATTCATATACTTTCCACAATGTGATTTTCCGGATTTAATTTGTGATGTGCTATCTCTCACTGTTACCAATAACCTACCCTTCAATTATGGGCTGCTCATGTCTTTGTCAGTGGGCAAACTTACAAAATCAGCAAGGGATCAAATACTTATTTCCCCCACTGTAACCCCTCTAATATTTATCACTCATGTCTTATCACAAGTTTTGGAAGTATATTTCAAAAAATACTTATGTATGTCAGTTATACACCTTTCTATATACATTCATAAATGCACGTACATTCATTTAATATCATATAGTATCATAATGATATATTGTCTTATGTCCGTACAGACAACTTCCCTCAGAAATTTCATATAGGTATGCACTGATTCAATAATGTAATATACAGTGGGGGAAATAAGTATTTGATCCCTTGCTGATTTTGTAAGTTTGCCCACTGACAAAGACATGAGCAGCCCATAATTGAAGGGTAGGTTATTGGTAACAGTGAGAGATAGCACATCACAAATTAAATCCGGAAAATCACATTGTGGAAAGTATATGAATTTATTTGCATTCTGCAGAGGGAAATAAGTATTTGATCCCCCACCAACCAGTAAGAGATCTGGCCCCTACAGACCAGGTAGATGCTCCAAATCAACTCGTTACCTGCATGACAGACAGCTGTCGGCAATGGTCACCTGTATGAAAGACACCTGTCCACAGACTCAGTGAATCAGTCAGACTCTAACCTCTACAAAATGGCCAAGAGCAAGGAGCTGTCTAAGGATGTCAGGGACAAGATCATACACCTGCACAAGGCTGGAATGGGCTACAAAACCATCAGTAAGACGCTGGGCGAGAAGGAGACAACTGTTGGTGCCATAGTAAGAAAATGGAAGAAGTACAAAATGACTGTCAATCGACAAAGATCTGGGGCTCCACGCAAAATCTCACCTCATGGGGTATCCTTGATCATGAGGAAGGTTAGAAATCAGCCTACAACTACAAGGGGGGAACTTGTCAATGATCTCAAGGCAGCTGGGACCACTGTCACCACGAAAACCATTGGTAACACATTACGACATAACGGATTGCAATCCTGCAGTGCCCGCAAGGTCCCCCTGCTCCGGAAGGCACATGTGACGGCCCGTCTGAAGTTTGCCAGTGAACACCTGGATGATGCCGAGAGTGATTGGGAGAAGGTGCTGTGGTCAGATGAGACAAAAATTGAGCTCTTTGGCATGAACTCAACTCGCCGTGTTTGGAGGAAGAGAAATGCTGCCTATGACCCAAAGAACACCGTCCCCACTGTCTAGCATGGAGGTGGAAATGTTATGTTTTGGGGGTGTTTCTCTGCTAAGGGCACAGGACTACTTCACCGCATCAATGGGAGAATGGATGGGGCCATGTACCGTACAATTCTGAGTGACAACCTCCTTCCCTCCGCCAGGGTCTTAAAAATGGGTCGTGGCTGGGTCTTCCAGCACGACAATGACCCAAAACATACAGCCAAGGCAACAAAGGAGTGGCTCAGGAAGAAGCACATTAGGGTCATGGAGTGGCCTAGCCAGTCACCAGACCTTAATCCCATTGAAAACTTATGGATGGAGCTGAAGCTGCGAGTTGCCAAGCGACAGCCCAGAACTCTTAATGATTTAGAGATGATCTGCAAAGAGGAGTGGACCAAAATTCCTCCTGACATGTGTGCAAACCTCATCATCAACTACAGAAGACGTCTGACAGCTGTGCTTGCCAACAAGGGTTTTGCCACCAAGTATTAGGTCTTGTTTGCCAGAGGGATTAAATACTTATTTCCCTCTGCAGAATGCAAATAAATTCATATACTTTCCACAATGTGATTTTCCGGATTTAATTTGTGATGTGCTATCTCTCACTGTTACCAATAACCTACCCTTCAATTATGGGCTGCTCATGTCTTTGTCAGTGGGCAAACTTACAAAATCAGCAAGGGATCAAATACTTATTTCCCCCACTGTATATTCCCGAACTGTGATATTTCAAGTGTTCTTGATAAACATTACTCAAAGTAATAAAGTAATTTCGTACACAGGAACGTTCATGTATTACTATAATTTATTCTTACAATTTCTTACTCAGGAACTTTCATGTATTACCATAATTTATTCTTCCTTAACATATATATCTATACCATGATCTGTTCACATATGTTATGTTACATGTATGTTACCATGTATGTATGGAACTTAGCACATTATCATTTGTAATTCTGTTACCCGGAAATGGCAACCGCCATTACGGCAAATGTAAGCCACATTGAGCCTGCATATTGTTGGGAAAATGTGGGATACAAATGCTACAAATAAATAAAATAAAAATAAAGTGTCACTTATCTCAGTGCCGCCGGGTGTGTGCACCACACCCAGCAGGCTTGAACTTCTCTCAGCGTCGCTCAACTTTTCAATAATCCATAATCACTGGCTGTTCTGAACTCTCTTCTATAGCTGGTTTCATAACGAGTTTAACACTGCAGAGTTTTGAAGAATCTTCATTAGGAACTCGAAATGTAACGTTCTGAAAACCAAAATACAAAAAAGCGCCACGATTCTGATGTTCTCTGTCAATGGCCATCTCCATAACTGAATTGCTTCATACATTTCTCAAACTTTCTCTCTCCACCTGCGTATCTCCTCAGCTCTTGCAGTCAGCAAACAGATTTTTGGTGCTCTCCCTCTGTTCCCCATCCCCACCCCCCAATCAGAAGCAGGCAGGTACCCAGCTCAATCTGCACACAGGAATCCAGTGCTGTTTGCCCACCAGAGACCCGTTTCTTCTGTCGCCCAGTGCTGAATGCAAAACTTGAACTACATGGCTCAAAACTTGCATTGGGCATCAGAAGAGGAGAATGCTGCCTGACACATAGCTGCTCTCCTTTCTTTCTACTGGTTTCTGTGGCGGGGGGGGGGGGGGGGGGTGAGGAGAGGAAGAAAGACACGTGCCTTTGCCTGCATCTGCATATGTTGGAGGTTCTGTGGTGGGAGGGGGGTGGAACGAAGAGGCTGTTGGCGCTTCTTTCTGCAGCCTTGAGGTGGTGTGGCTTGGCACCTAAACCCTGCATATTAGTAAATACAACTCATTGCATAAAAAGGGATCTGCAGTAAATAATGCATGTTGTTGCACGTTAGCATGCACTACTTTACTAAATCCAGCCCTTAGATTGTAAGATTTCTGGGGACAGAAAAGTATTTTACCTGAATTATTTGCCTTGAGCCACCTGTGAAAAGGGTTAAGCTAAATAGTCTCAGATCTTATTAGTTTGACACCATCTGTGGATATAGACAAGAGATATTTGTTTTTTCTTCCACGGTGTGCACCTGGATGTTATGGGGATAATCTATGTTGCCCTTGGTTAAGTTTGACCTTTTTTTTTTTTTTTTTTAGTGAAAACCATGCAGCTGTTTGTGCGTGCTCAGAGCCTGCACACCCTTGAGGTGTCCACACAGGAAACTGTAGCCCAGTTAAAGGTATGTGCACTTACTCTGCCATTCCTAGAATCTGCTTTCAATGGACTTGCCTTTCATGATGCAAACACTGTCAGTATGTGGCCTGTACTCTAGCTGTTTTGTAAGAGAAGCAAACATGCCAGACAGTGACTGCAGTTCTATCTTTCTCACCTCCAGGCTCGTATTGAGTCCCTTGAGGGCTTTGATGTTGAAGATCAGGTGCTGTTACTGGGCGGAGCACCGTTAGAAGATGAGGCCACTCTTGAGGAATGTGGTATCAGCTCACTGGCCACCCTGGAAGTTGCGGGCCGTATGCTTGGAGGTGAGTAGTTTATTTAAAGCCACATTAACCTGGTTTCGGGCATAAAAAGGAGAGTCCCAGATGCGAGGTAGTCAGGACTGATCAGACAACCTACCAAGCAGTGTCCAGGAAGTGGAAGATCTGTTGGTTTTTGTGTTCTGTAGGAATGTTTTCTCAGGACTACAGGATAAGTGGTACTACTGAGATGATGCTGGCTGAAAAATACCTCTGAAGGGTTCAGTCTTGGGAGACTCCTTTCCAGATTTCTGACTGAGTTTGAGGGTCTTGCATTTTCCTCCACCTCCAACCTTAGACCTAGAGGAGAAATGCTGCTGCATGATTGGCAAAGAGCAGCACTATAGATGCTGGAATGCAATAGGCTGGGTTATTGGGGGAGGGGGGCAGGGAAGCTAACCATATCTCAAGGTGCATGAGATTACATTGCCCTTGACTTGTCTATTCCAGGGGTTTTCAAACTAGTCACTTGAGAGATTTGCATATAATGAAGGCATAGCATGTAATTCTAGTTCCTGCATATTCATTGGGAATATGCTGAAAAACCAGGCTGCCTAGGTGTGCACCGAGGCCTGGGAAATAGCCTTTGTTGTATATCTACCTTTGTATTGATGGCTCTCCATTTCATCTCCCTAGGTAAAGTTCATGGGTCGTTAGCCCGTGCTGGGAAAGTCAGAGGTCAGACTCCCAAAGTAAGTATTGGCATTTGATTCGGTGAGCTTGTTTTTCTTCTGAATAGTGGGATAAGAACGTGTGTTGCCGAAGGTCCATCAAGCCGAGTATCCTGTTTTCAACAGTGGCCAATCCAGGTCACAAGTACCTGACAAGATCCCAGAACAGAAACAGATTTTATGCTGCTGCAGTAGATTTTCCCAGGTCCATCTTAATAATGGCTTATGGAATTTTCTTTTAGGAAATTATCCAAACTTTCTTTTATATACCCTGCTAATTTAACTGCTTTTACCACATTCTCTGGCAATGAATTCGAGTTTAATTACACATTGAGTGAAGAAATATTTTCTCTGGTGTTTTTTAAATATCCTCTAATCCTAGTGTTTTTGGAAAGAGTAAACAAGCAATTCATGTCTATCCGTTCCACCCCACTCAGTATTTTATAGACCTCTATCACATCTCCCCTCAGTCGTCTCTTCTCCAAACTGAAGAGCCCTAGCCGCTTTAGCCTTTCTTCATATAGAAGTCGTCCCATTTGCTTTATCACAAAATGGTTTTACTGCTGTTTCTACCAGCAACAATAATTTTTTAAGCTTTGAATTGTGTTTTATGATATAAATACCTTGATATGGGAAGCTTTCAAATAAGAATGCTGTCAAATAAGTTAAAAAAATCTACCTTTTAAGACACTGCCTATCCAATTGGAACCGCTTTAGGCTCATGCTGTCTCCTGTCTCAATCTAACCTCCTTGAATAGCCTGGCTAACCAGTGCCGCCCCACACCGCAAGCCTACTTTAACTCGCCTTGGTGGTCTAGTGGGTGCTTTGGGCCAGGAACAAAGCCCACTCTTTCCTGCTTATTGCTGCTGCCTGCCTAGTACTGCTGCTTCTTTAAAATGGCTGCTGAGCCTTTAAGTGGCGGCCTTGTAATTAAACTCTGGAATTCTTTGTCAGACAATGGTAAAAGCAGTTAATTTATCAGGGTTTTAAAAAGGTTTGGATAACTTCCTAAAAGAAAAGTCCATAAGCCATTATTAAAATGTACTTTGGAAAAATCCACTGCCTGTAACCTGGATTGGCACTGTAGAAACAGGATGCTGGGCTTGATGAACCTTCGGCCTGTCCCAGTATGGCAATACTTGTGTACTTATGATGTCTTGGCTGCCATTTTTAAGAGATTGCTCGTTATGGGCAGGGCAGCAGGCTGGAAAGAGTGGGCTTCTTTCCTTCCCCAAAGAAGCTACTGATCACCAGAGTGAGCGTAAGGTAGTTGCGGAGAGGGGGGAGCTGAGCAGCCAGATCTTTATCCCCATTACTGTGGGGATAAAGTAATGGCGATCCCTGCTCTCACAGCGCTACCACATACAGTCTTACCATTACTGTGGTATTTTTTTTTTTAATTCCCATTACCTTGGTAACTGTGGTATTACCGTGGTAAATATTACCATGTCGCTCTCTAATTTGGATGTCCAGTCTCCCAGTCTTGTAAAAGATGAGCATCCATTGTACTGAAGAGTGAAAGTGAGGGAGAAGCTGGGAACCACAGGTCAGATAGTTTCACCTTGGTGGGGAGTAGTTTAATGGAATTGCTGCTAAAACAAACAAAAAAAAAAGTTGTTGTAGCTTTTGGAATCTAGTGAATTACAGGTTCTGAGACAGTTCCTCTCTAATTTAGTTTCTTTGATTTAGATGGCCAGGGATCAGGGGAATGCACGGAATATAGATCTTGGATTTGAGAAACCCCTTTGACTGTTTTGCATAGACAACTTACCGTATTTTTCAGACTATAAGACGCACTTTTTTCCCCCAAAATCTGGGAGGAAAATGTGGGTGCGTCTTATAGTCCGAATGTAGCGTACCTGCTCGCTGCGTGGGGGGCGGCCAGGGCTGGTCTTAGGCCGAGGCGAGCGTTGTGACCGCATAGGGCCTTGCGCTCAAAGGGGCCCCGTGCGGCACGCCTCAACTCCGCCCAGTGCTTTTTTTGTGAGGTCCGGCTCACCTGCCCACTCCCTTCCGTTCGTGCACCCATCCTCCCTGTTTTGAAATCTTTAATGTACCCGAAGTCACGGCAGACCAGCAGTAAAAGCAGCAGGCAGGCTCGCCTTCTCGTCGCTTCCCTTCCCTCTCAGCGCATCCCGCCTTCTACTACTACTATTTAACATTTCTAAAGCGCTACCAGGGTTACGCAGCGCTGTACAATCTAACAAAGACGGGCACTCCCTGCTCACAGAGCTTACAATCTAAAGGACAAAAAAGTGCAGTCAATCAAATTGGGGGCAGTCTAGATTTCCTGGATAGAGGTACAATGGTTAGGTGCTGAAAGCGACATTGAAGAGGTGGGCTTTGAGCAAGGATTTGAAGATGGACAGGGAGGGGGCTTGGCGTATGGGCTCAGGGAGTTTATTCCAAGCATAGGGTGAGGCGCAGCAGAAAGGGCGGAGCCTGGAGTTGGCGGTGGTGGAGAAGGGTACTGAGAGGATGGATTTGTCCTGTGAGCGGAGGTTACAGGTAGGAGCGTAAGGGGAGATGAGGGGCTGCAGATTGAGTGCATTTGTAGGTTAGTAGGAGAAGCTTGAACTGTATGCGGTACCTGATCGGAAGCCAGTGAAGTGACTTGAGGAGAGGGGTGATATGAGCAAATCGGTCTAGGCGGAAGATAAGATGGGCAGCAGAGTTCTGAATGGATTGAAGGGGGAATAAATGGTTAAGTGGGAGGCCAGTGAGGAGTAGGTTGCAGTAGTCAAGGCGAGAGGTAATGAGAGAGTGGCTGAGAGTTCGGGTAGTGTGCTCAGAGAGGAAAGGGCGAATTTTGCTGATGTTATAGAGAAAGAAGTGACAGGTCTTGGCTGTCTGCTGGATATGGGCAGAGAAGGAGAGGGAGGAGTCGAAGATGACTCCGAGGTGGCGGGCAGATGAGACGCGGAGGATGAGGGTGTTGTCGACTGAAATAGTGGAGGGAGAGGAGAAGTGGGTTTGGGTGGAAAGACAATGAGCTCGGTCTTGGCCATGTTCAGTTTCAGGTGGCGGTTGGATATCCAGGCAGCAATGTCGGATAAGCAGGTTGATACTTTGGCCTGGGTTTCCGCAGTGATTTCTGGTGTGGAGAGGTAAAGCTGGGTGTCGTAAGCATAAAGATGGTATTGGAAACCATGAGATGAGATCAGCGAGCCCAGGGAAGAGGTGTAGATTGAAAAAAGAAGGGGGTCCAAAGACAGATCCCTGAGGAACTCCAACAGAGAGTGGGATGGGGGTGGAGGAAGATCCATGAGAATGTACTCTGAAGGTACGGTGAGAGAGATAAGAGGAGAACCAGGAGAGGACAGAGCCCTGGAACCCAAATGAGGATAGTGCAGCAAGAAGTAAATTATGATTGACAGTGTCAAAAGCGGCGGATAGGTCGAGGAGGGTGAGGATGGAGTAGTGACCTTTGGATTTGGCAAGGAACAGGTCATTACAGACTTTAGTGAGTGCCGTTTCTGTCGAGTGTAGAGGGCGAAAACCGGATTGAAGCGGATCGAGGATGGCATGAGAGGAGAGAAAAGGCAGCGGCTGTGAACGGCGCGTTCAAGTATCTTGGAGAGGAAGGGTAGGAGGGAGATGGGGCGGTAGTTGGAAGGACAGGTAGAGTCTAGTGATTGTTTGTTTTTTGAGAAGTGGTGTGACTACAGCATGCTTGAAGGTGTCAGGGATGGTTGCAGTGGAGAGAGAGAGGTTGAGGATATGACAGATGGTGGGGTGACAGTAGGAGAGCTGGTGTTTAGTAAGTTGGTGGGGATGGGATCAGAGGAACAGGTGGTGCATTTCGAGGAGGAAAGAAGGTGGGTAGTTTCCTACTCGGTGATGTCAGTACCTTGTAGGGATTGTCCTCAGTTCAGTTATGTTCAGTATTTTAATAAGTAGTGTGGAAAACCAAATATAAGAATCAGCACAAAAGCAAAGCCTTCCTCTGATGTAACTGTCTTTCTGCTGAGAGGGAAGAGAAGCGACAAGGAGGCGAGCTTGCCTGCCTGCTGCTTTTACTTACTACTGGTTCGCTGCAACTTCCAGTATATAAATTAAAGATTTCAAGGCAGGGAGCACGGTTGCATGAACGGAAAATCGGGGAGCTGAGGGCGGACAGGCAGGTGGGCGGGGGGTTGAACGAATCGCTGGACATGGGGAGGAGAATTGCTGGACATGGAGGGAAGGGGAGAGAGGAGAATTGTTGGACATTGGATGGCAGGGGAGGACAAATTCCACTGCAGAGACACACAGATTGTGCAAAACTGCTGTCCCCATACAAGTGTTTTGCACAACCTGTGGTCCTCCAGCAGATCTCCGCCACACTTTTTGCTTCAAATTTTTTTTCCTATTTTCCTTCCATAAAACCTAGGTGCATCTTATGGTCCAGTGTGTCTTATAGTCCGAAAAATACGGTAAATATGTGCTCCAGATATATATCATAAAGTGTCTAGAGCTAGAGTTTGGTTCAGTAGACTGTGACATTTATTTAAGTTTGTTTACTCCAAGGAAAGGGTGGATAGTAGCATTTTTTAGGGATTGTCCTCAGTTCAGTTATGTTCAGTATTTTAATAAGTAGTGTGGAAAACCAAATATACGAATCAGCACAGAAGCAAAGTTTTCATCTGCAACAGGGCAGATAACCTAGTAGATATGGGAAAATTGGGGGGGGGGGGGGGCTCTAATGAAACTTAAGAAGAATGGTCTAGGATTTAGTGGTTAAGATTTAATGTAAAAACATTGACTCTTTCTTCCCTAGACTGTCTAGGCAGTTACTCCCTTATGAAAGTAAGCAACTAGTGATTGTGGGAGATATGAATGTATTGATGGACCCAAGAATTGACTGTTCGAAGGGAGACCAGGAGGGGAGAGAGCACCGCAGGGGAGGTCGAATGTTAAAGGAATTTAGCAATTCACTGTCTGTCATAGATACATGGCGTAACTTACACCCAGGCTCGAGAGAATATATACATAGATCTAGGGCGCACGGCACCTGGGGCAGAATAGATTATATGTTTACTTCTCCCACACTATTTGCGTGTATTAAAAACACTAAAATTGAAGAAATATTGATATCTGATCATAGCCCTGTCTGGTTGGAACTGGAGGCACCTGGGAGCTACCAACCGCCCAGGCAATGGAGATTCCCCAGTCACTTAGCAAGGGATAAGTCTTTTCAAAAATTTTTAGTTACAAAATGGGAAGAATATGGTTGGTTTAATAGACAACATGAAGCTAATCCCCAATTATTTTGGTGCACTGGAAAGGCAGTTCTCAGAGGTAACATAATTGCCTTTATTGCAAATAGGCGGAAAAAAAACTCGGCTAGCCTCCTGCACTTAAATAGACAATTACAGAAAGCCAGAAATCGATATATGACACGGCAAACCATAACTAATAGAGACTCTTATCTATCTATCCAAGCAGCGGTGAATTCCCTGCTGCATGAGAGAATGAAAAAAAATAGAATCTTTCAGAAGTATAGCTTCCACAGGTTTGGGAACAGAACGGGGGGAATGCTGGCTCGGATAGTTAGGAGACGGGAGGGAGGTAGAACCATATCGGTACTAAAAGAAAAGACGGGAAGCCTCACCAATTGCCCGGATAGAATCCTTCAATTGCTCCAAGAACACTTTGCACAACTATACACAGCTGAACACCCGGCTGGGGAAATACAAATGAATGATTTTTTGAAAAGAGCCAAGATGCCAAAACTCGGGGATCTAGATATAGCGGGCTTAGAAGCTCCCATCCAACCTAAAGAATTAATAGAGGCAATTAAAGGACTGAAATCCTTTTCAGCTCCAGGGGTGGATGGGTATTCCGGAGAATTTTATAAGCTATTACAACCTCACTTAATACGGCCGCTCTTTGAATACCACCAGTCGGTGATACAAGAAGGGAAATTTCCCTTATATGAAAACACCGCCTGTATTTCATTACTGTTGAAGCCTGGGAAAGTGGTTGAAGATCCAGAATCCTATAGGCCTATTTCACTAATCAATGTGGATATTAAGTTGTTAGCAAAGATTATGGCTTCACGACTCGGTAGATGTATACCTAGTGTAATAGATCCGGCGCAGGTGGGCTTTATTCCAAAAAGACATTCTGTTGTACATATACGGAGAATGTTACTAGCAATGGCACAGTGTCAGTTCCACGAGACACCAGGGATATTGGTGAGCCTTGATGCCACTAAAGCTTTTGACAGAGTGGGGTGGAGTTATCTGTTCTATGTATTGAAGTGGATAGGACTCCCTCCTGGAATAATCCAAACTATTGAGACTTTGTATTCTGGCATGGAAGCATGTATATCAGCTAATGGGGGACTTTCGACACGGTTCAGGATAGGGAGAGGAACAAGGCAGGGTTGCCCCTTGTCCCCACTATTGTTTGATATAACGCTAGAGCCACTGTTGCGCCTTCTTAACTCCGACCCCAGAATTCGTGGGGTACAGTTGGGGGGGCAGGAGATCCGAGCGTTGGCTTACGCGGATGATGTTCTTCTACTATTGACTAAGCCACGGGAATCATTTGAAGCGGCACTATCTCTGATAAAAGAATATGGGATGTTATCGGGATTTGAACTCAATCTCTCTAAATCTTGTGCGATGCCTATGAACTTGGGAACTGAGTCCCTCTGGCGGGGGGAGGCCCCCATTAGGTGGGAGACGAATAAGCTGAAATACCTAGGAGTATACATCCCGTGCGATAGGTCCGCTATGTATCGAGTTAACGTAGGCCCATTAATGGAGATGACTAAAAGTAAATTGATGATGTGGAAAGAGCTCCCGCTTACCATTTGGGGTAGAATAGCACTATTTAATATGATGGTGGCCCCTAGATGGTTATATGTTTTTCAACAATTGCCACTCTTTTTGAAACACAAAGATGATAAGCAGTTACAGCGCTTAATACAAACATATCTTTGGCAGGGAAAGAAACCCAGAATATCATACAGCCTAATAGTGACGCCAAGGGAAGGAGGTGGCATGGGACTTCTAAATATCAAATTCCTAACGACTGCATGCTCCATGAGACATATAAACGACTGGTATCGGGGGACATCTGAGTTCTCCGCCACATTGGTGGAGACTTCGGTGTTTCCGGATATACATTTCAGTCATTTGCTACACACGGGTGCCCCATTACCACCGATGGCATTCAAGAGGCATCCACTTTTGCGACCCCTCAGGGAGACTTGGAGATGGGTGTGTAGAAAGTATCATTTTTCTTCTCGTGTAACCCCGTGGGTGTCAATTTGTAATAATCCTGCATTCCCACCCGGCAGAGGGATTAATATATTCAGTAGTTGGGCAAAAAAAGGGATTGTATA
Source organism: Microcaecilia unicolor (assembly GCF_901765095.1). Taxonomy (NCBI): domain Eukaryota; kingdom Metazoa; phylum Chordata; class Amphibia; order Gymnophiona; family Siphonopidae; genus Microcaecilia; species Microcaecilia unicolor. Next base: position 124,647,451 of record NC_044041.1, on the reverse strand, counting down.
CTTGGCACACATAGTCACAGAGGAGGGACGCATTCTGGAGTACGCGGAACTCCAGGCCAGATACGGAATTTCCCCAGTGCATTACTTTGCATATTACCAGTTGAGACACTATGTGGCCACATTAGAATGGACAGATATTACAGAAGATGTGGTGGAGGTTCTATCTGAAGAGTTTACATTGGGAGCTCAGCTGCAGGTGCCGCTAAAATTTCACCATAGACAACTCAAAGATACTACAGCAGAGCTGGATTTCCGGCGTCTAGCACGAGAATGGTCGGGGGATCTGGGTTGCACATTTACTGAGGATGACTGTAGGACTTATTTAAAATCCATTTATAAGCAGAGACTTTCCATTCCGCAGAGGGAACGACTATATAGATGGCTGCTTAGGACTCACATATCTCCGCAGAGAGCACATAAAGCGGGATTTAACACGACAGGTGTGTGCCCCAAGTGCAGCCAGCCTGCGGCAACCCTAGGCCATATGTTCTGGAGTTGTCCCTATACAGCAAGATTTTGGCAACAAGCACTAAAGGGAATAGATCAAATGTGGGATTGTACTCTCCTGAGGGAGCCGTTAATCTTATTTAACTTATTTAAATACACAGTAGACCCACCAGACGGGTTTAGAGCGTTTGCAAAGATAGCAATTTATTTTGGAATAAATACTATACTACAATTTTGGAGAGCACAAGAGGCGCCCCCATTGCAGGTATGGCGCTCTCAATTAGTACAGCAAATGAGAATTGACAGGTGTGGGATACATGATTTGGAAAGCACAAGTGGTTTAAAGTTCCAGGCCCAATGGGAGCCCTTATGGAATACCCTTACACCGAAAGCACGTAGTCTTCTCTTGAATTTTTGACTTATCCGTGAGAATATCTGAAATTGGCCCTACCCAAAGAACTGAGTGATGGGATAAAGCCCGTCTATGTCTTCCTTTTAGATAGGGCCCTCAGTGTATTTTGCAAAGTATTGAACTCACTTCAAATATCAGAGAGGTGAAGTCGGGCCAGTTGTTTATGCTAATGGTTAGAGCCCTATTCAGTCCATTCTATTATATAGAAGTTGTGGAGACACCGAGTGGGGAGGGGGGTGGGTTGAGAGGAACACAAGATCAGTTCAGGCAGGGAGGGAGGGAGGGTAGGAAGGGGGGAAAATATAATAAAAATAACATATATTGTTTATTTTAGTATTGCACATAAGATGTTAGAAGACAATTTTTGTGTTATGCATTTTCTTGACAAGCATTTGTTATGTGTCAATTTATTAATAAAAACGATTTAAACATAATGTAAAAACATTTGTGTTTGGACTGCAGGAACTAAGGGAGTGGTGTAATATAGGAATGAATTTCTGTGCATGAAATGAAAGCAGGATCTTATGGTGATATCTGGCTTTAAGGTGGCCAGACAGTTAACAGGATGAAATTAGATTTATTTATTTATTTGTTTGTTACATTTGTACTCCATTTTCCCACCTATTTGCAGGCTCAATGTGGCTTACATAGTACCATAAAGGCGTTCGCCAAGTCCAGTTGAGAAACAAATACAAGGCTATGTTTTGGTTGAATGAGGAAGATGTGTATCAGATATCATGAGGGGAGTGGAGATTATATATTGTCCAGTACGATCATTGCTATTGCTGTGTTGCCTGGTGTAGGGGTTTACGTTGGATCGGTGGGATAAGCCTTTTTGAAAAGGTTGGTTTTTAGTGATTTCCTGAAGTTTAGGTGGTCATGGATTGTTTTCACAGTTTTGGGGAGTGCGTTCCATAGTTGTGCGCTTATGTAGGAGAAGTACCTACAAGGTACCTCCATGAAAGGCTACAGAGGAAATTGGAGGGTCATGGGATAGAAGGAAAAGTCCTATTGTGGATTAAAAATTGGTTGAAGGATAGGAAACAGAGAGTGGGGTTAAATGGGCAGTATTCACAATGGAGAAGGGTAGTTAGTGGGGTTCCTCAGGGGTCTGTGCTAGGACCGCTGCTTTTTAGTATATTTATAAATGATTTAGAGAAGGGAGTAACTAGCGAGGTAAAATTAAATTTGCTGATGACACAAAGTTATTCAAAGTCGTTAACTTGCGACAGGATTGTGAAAAATTACAGAAGGACCTTACAAGACTGGGCAGCTAGATGGCAGATGACGTTTAATGTGAGCAAGTGCAAGGTGATGCATGTGGGGAAAAAAGAACCCGAATTATAGCTATGTCATGCAAGGTTCCACATTACGCACCTTGAGTATTGTGTTCAATTCTGGTTGCTGCATCTCAAGAAAGATATAGTGGAACTGGAAAAGGTGCAGCGAAGGGCGACTAAAATGATAGCGGGGATGGGCCCTATGAAGAAAGACTAAGGAGGCTAGGGCTTTTCAGCTTGGAGAAGAGATGGCTGAGGGGAGACATGATAGAGGTATATAAAATAATGAGTGGAATGGAACAGGTGGATGTGAAGCGTCTGTTCACGCTTTCCAAAAATACTAGGACTAGGGGGCAAGCGATGAAACTACAGTGTAGTAAATTTAAAACAAATCGGAGAAAATTTTTCTTTACCCAACGCATAATTAAACTCTGGAATTTGTTGCCGGAGAACATGGTGAAGGCGGTTAGCTTGGCAGAGTTTAGACGGTTTCCTAAAGGACAAGTCCATAAACCGCTACTAAATGGACTTGGGAAAAATCCACTATTCCAGGAATAACATGTATACAATGTTTGTACGTTTGGGAAGCTTGCCAGGTGCCCTTGGCCTGGATTGGATAGGATAGGATGCTGGGCTCGATGGACCCTTGGTCTTTTCCCAGTGTGGCATTACTTATGTACTTAAGTTTTAGATGCGTAAGTTGTTTTGTATTTGAGTCTTTTGCAATTTAGGTAATGTAGATTTAAATATGTTCTTGATGATCCGGTTTTGTTTCTGGTTGGTAGGTCTATGAGGTCTATCATGTATCCTAACTACGCCGTAGATAATTTTGTGGATCAGGGTGCAGATTTTGAAGATGATCCGTTCTTTGATTGGGAGCCAGTGCAGCTTTTCTCAGAGGGGTTTTTGCACTTTCGAATCGTGTTTTGCCGAATATCAGCCTGGCTGCTGTGTTTTGGGTGGTTTGGAGTTTGTTTGTTTGTTTTTTTTGTGTGAGTTGTTCTTTACATCCCTGTAGTGGCGATCTCCCAAGATATTTCATTATTTCACATCTCCTTCTCTAGGCATAGATCCATCCCTGAGTGCTGCTTCATTTCTGCATGCGGGGTGCTAATAGTGACTTCTCTTCTGGAAGTAGTGTTCAGCCCATCTCAAGTTGGTATGCCACACTAACCTTTCTGGTTAGGGAACACAGTTCCTCTCTCACTATTTTAGCTGCGTCTGTCCTAGCTGGTGATCCACAGTTCCTTCTCTTGGTATACTACAGCTGAATCTTGGCATGTGCAGCACATTCTCTTGGCTGATTGTAGCCCACACGTATTCCCTTAAATGTGGGGTTCTGACGCATCTCTGGATGACATGCCTCCATTTGCTTGGGTATTCATTTTACCTGCTATGGGGTTGGAGCACAGTCTCTGTCTATAGAGCTCAGCCTTCCTTTGGAGTGTAAGCATAGTTCGTTCTTGCGATATTCTTTGTACACAGAATTCGTTTCCTTCTTTATTTAGGGGGCTTTGCTCCATCTCTTTCTGAAATGCAGCTCCCTCTCTGGAGATCGGGCATAGTTCTGTCTTTGAGACAAGGGCTGTGCTCCATCTCGGTAGGTACTGCACAATACCATTTGAGTGACTCCCTTGGGCATCTCTGGACTGAGTTTGGCTCCTTGCTGTGCTTTACAGAGCAGTCCCATCTCCACAGGGGCTTGCAGCTATATTTCATTGGGTGGAGCAAGCCTTTTCCTCAGTGTGGTCACATTTGTTTATCTAAATGTGTGGCATTGTTGGGGCCAGTACAGTGGATAGTGGCACCCTGAGCCAACTTGCTTTGGCAGCAACACCCAACCCTCGTGAGTTCAGCATCTCTCCCCCCGCCCCAGTTCAGTCTTCCCCCTCCCCATAGGTCTGGCACTGCCTCCTCACCTCTCACTCCCCTGCAGTTCTGTAAAGTTTATATCAGTCACCAACAGTAGCAGCAGTATGACAGGCTGCCTTCTGCCATCTGCTGGGTCTTCCCTCTGCTGCGTTCTACCCACAGGAAATTATATCAGAGGAGGCAGGATGCAGCAGAGGGAAAACCTGGGAGCAAAACCGCTTGTTAGCTGAGACACTGTTTAATAGCACTTCGGTGTTTTAGGTGCTTGACCTACGATACTGTGGCAGAGTGTTGTACAGCTACTTCGTTACAATAGAAGAGACTCCTGAAACACAATTTCATGTTGAGTCCATTTTATTGTGAATGAACTTATTTAGTCCACTGGAAGTTTCTTTTCTGCATCATCCTTCATGTCGCCACCGCTGTGCTTGGAATCTACATGGCATTCTGCGTTTTTTGGCCTTGCCCTTTCTCTTTGGAATTCTTGCCCTGTTATCAAAGCTGAATGCTTTTTTTCCCTTGCTATAGGGCCCTTATCATGGCCCATTTGTATTCTCTTCCTTTTGCTGATAGCACTTGGGTCGAGTCCTGGTGGATGATAATTCTTTCCTCCTTCTTTCTTGGCCTTTTACTTATCTTCCACCTGTCCTATCACGTAGTTGTAGTTCTTCTCCCTTTTCTTGTTTATACACCACTCAAATTAATGCTCTGAAAGGCAGTATATTTAGTCTCTCGACTTGATATGGCAGAATTCAAGGAAAAGAAATAAAACAGGTAAGCTTGAAAGGATAGGATCAAATTTAAATAGTAATAGGACTAGGGGAACAAGCCATGAAGCTAGTGCCAGATTTTAAAACAGTTTTAAGGTTTATGCCCAATTACATTGGAATTTGTTGCTGGAGGACAGTGTCAAAATTGTAATATGGTGGCATCTAAAAACATGTCCATTAACATTAACCAAGGAAATTTGAGGGTTGCGACCTTGTAATTATGGAAGTGAACACAGTAGATCTGCTGGGCACTTCTAGATTGGCTACAGTTGGAGATAGGATGCAGGCTGGAAGGACACTGGGTCTAACGCAGCATGGTATGTCTTATGTTTTTATGGTAGGTAGCATTCTTGTGTTTTAACTGTATGGCTGAGATATTGCTCATTTTCTGTTGAAATGGGGTGACCATACCGTGTCTTATTACCCACCAAACCCCCCTGCCATATAATGTCCACTGATTTATTATCTGATCACTTTTCAGGTTGCCAAGCAGGAGAAGAAGAAAAAGAAGACAGGACGTGCCAAGCGACGTATGCAATACAACCGCCGCTTTGTCAATGTGGTTCCAACCTTTGGCAAAAAGAAGGGGCCCAATGCTAACTCTTAAAATATCTTTCTATTCACTATTTCCAATAAAGTAGATATAAATATCCAATCACTGACTGTCCAAACATGTGTCTTAAGAGGTCTAATTATGGCTCCACTTATTCCTTGGTAGCAAGTGCTACTTTGGTTTGGGGGGCATGGGAGAGAAAATTCAACCTCCGTTTTGTATAATTATTTATGAACTTCAGAGGGCAATTGTAAAGAAGTAGCTATGGAACTAAAGGATGTAGATCTGATTTCAGCTGCATGTTTGAAAGGTTATAACTATTTTTGTTGTCATATAGGCAACAGTTGTCTTATGTAACCTACAGAAGGCACTAGTGAGATCTAGAACGTTTTTGTATTTTTGGATAATTTCTCAAATTATAAGGTATCAAAACCTGTAGCGAGGGTAAAACTTTAGAATTTACAGCTACTAACAGTTCTGTAGCATTACTAGACATGCGCAGTGTTGCACAGGTATATCCAAGATGGTCCTTTTGGCTAATCTGTATGTCTCCACTAGATTATAAACATCAAAGAGCTTAGTCTAGTATAGAGACCACAGATCAGCCCTGGCTCTTGCCAATCATTTCCTTAGTCCCAAGACCTAATTTAGAAACGAGGTATTTTAGGAGTAAATGTATTTGATACATGGTAGCAGGCACAAGTCTGAAAACTGGTCAGTAGTAGTGCCAATCATTAAGGCTTCAACCTTTAGCTACTTTTCATATACATTTTATAATTCAGTCATTTACAAACATATATACTCGCATGTATTTTTCATGTTTGCTTATTTCCTGCTTAGATCAGAGATGGTCAGGTACCATGCTGGCAGCAAACTCCTTTAAGCAGTTTCTTTGGGCAGTTTAAATATCCGTGAGAAAACATGTTTGTAGCTACCACAGAGGTGCAAGTTGCACCCATAGCCATTCCAGAAATTTGTAGGAAAAAAAATTAATTTCTGAATACAAAACAATTCTCTTGCAAAGCTAAAGATGCTATTTCAAATAAAAAATCTGAAGGAACTTTCACTAGTCTCGACCTCATTTCCAAGGTTTATTTGATGACACGTAAAGCTTGATACTGAGGGGTCAAAAGAATATAAGGCTTTGATGTCTAAAGTCACTGACAAAACAATCTTGTATCATATCATATATTGTATCTCTAATCTCAGCTAAAAAGTAAAAAAAAAAAAATGCTTAATATCCCAGATATAGGGAGGAGTGGTTAGAGTGGTGGACTTTGGTCCTGGGGAACTGGGTTCAATTCCCACTGCAGGCACAGGCAGCTCCTTGTGACTCTGGGCAAGTCACTTAATTGCCCCAGGTACAAATAAGTACCTGTATATAATATGTAAGCTGCACTGAACCTGCTATGAGTGGGAAAGTGTGGTGTACAAATGTAAGAAAAATAAAATAAAAAAATTATTCTCCATTTCAAGAAATAGTCCAACAAATCGATACTGGTTCTAATAAAGACCCTTTCCTTGTCATCAAGCAGATGAAGCCATTACGTATGGGTTATGTCCATCAACCAGCAGGGGAGATAGAGAGCACTCAAACTTTCACAGTGCCCTCTTGGCCAGCTAGCTCCACTGCCTCTTCAGTATTCTCTATCTCCTTTAGCAGGGTGGCTGCAGCTTGTTCGAGCTCCAGAAAAATCTGCTGGGAGGTGGTTCCTGGCTTGCCAGTTGTTAACCGGGGTGTTGGAGGCTATAGTAGCTTCACTTTAAAGGCACATAGGTTAGCCCTTTCCCTGCCTTACCCATACCTCTGTGGATGTGGACATATTGCCTTGCTTTCCCTGTCCTTACCCACCAACAGTGGATGCAGGCATATAGGTTCGCCCTTTCCCTGCCTTTCCCACTCATCTGAGCCTCCGGAGTCTTCAATACCTCTGCTTTCCTCACAGCTTAAAAAAAAAAAAAAAAAGTCGCGTCGCGTTTTTAAACGCAGAGACGCTGGAACAGAGGTTTTTGACCTGATTTTCAGCAGGATCGTAGTTGTACACTAGATCCTTTGAGGGTAAGTGTTTTCCAACTCCTCCGGGGTGGGCCCGCGATCGGGGCGATTTTGGCGCGAACCGCCATTTTGGATTTTACCGCCGTTTTTCGGCGATGGCTGCGGACAATGTAAAGCGCTGTTCCACTTGTGGCAAGCGCAAATCAGCAGCAGGGCTCTGTAAATCGTGCTGTATTGGCGTAGGAGCCGGCCCGAGCATGGTGAGCGATGTTTCTTCCCGCTCTGAGCTGGCAGCGGGCGCCATTTTGCTTACACCACATGGCGCGGCCTCCGTGGACACGGAGAGACCTGAGCCGGGTGGGGCACCTCGAGATGAGGTTATTTCAGGAGTGGCTAGCACCGGACAGGATTTGGGTGCCCAGCGTGAGATTTTCTCCCCAGATTTTGTGCTTTTGCTGCATAAAGCATACATGATGAAAAGAGCCCTCCCTCAAGGGTCGCCTGAGGCTCCTCTGATTGCCCCCCCCCCCCCCCCCCCGATGGATTCTGGCCTGGGACTGCCCAGTGAGGCTTTTTTCCCGGATGCTTGGCCTAAAGATAAGCGCAGAAGGGTTAATTCCCCTTCAGATTGTGGTGCACCTTCCCCTCCCCCCCCCCCCCCCCCCCCCCCCCCCCCCCCCCCCCCCCCCCCCCCCCCCCCCCCCCCCCCGTGGTCGGGGTTGTGAGGATTCGGAGAACTCTGACAGACGTTCTTGGTCTGAGGAACCAGAGTCGGGTGCGGATTTACCACAGGATCTGGATGATCCCTCCGCGGTGAGGATTTTCCACCGTGATGAGCTGCCAGCGCTTATTTCAGATACCCTGCAGGCCCTCTCGATTGAAGATCCTGACAGTGGCATGGCCTCCTCGGGTAATCCCAGGATGGCTAGTACCAAGAAAGCTGCTCGGGCCTTCCCTTTGCATGACTCCATCCTAGAGCTTGTTTCGGCTCAGTGGGCTGACCCCGAGGGACCTTTGAGAGTTTCCAGGGCTATGGGGCAGTTATACCCTCTGCGTGAGGGACATATGGCTCGTTTTCAAATGCCTACAGTGGATGCCCTAGTCACTGCGGTGACAAAGAGAACTACCCTCCCTGTTGAAGGAGGTGTTGCCCTGAAGGATGTTCAAGACCGTAGGCTGGAAACAGCGTTGAAACGGTCCTTTGAAATTGCAGGTCTCACTGTTCGGGCGTCTGCATGCAGCTGTTATGCTGTGAGAGCCTGCCTAGCTTGGCTGCAACAGGCAGTGGCTCAGCCCGGAGATGGAGCGGAGCCCTTCTTGGATGTGGCTCCGCGGATGGAGGTGGCCTTGTCCTTTCTGGCTGATGCCCTTTATGACCTTGTCAGAGCTTCGGCTAAACAAATGGCAGTAGCAGTGGCGGCTCGCCGTCGTCTGTGGCTACGACACTGGGCAGCGGACATGGCCTCTAAGCAAAGGTTGGTGAAGTTGCCTTTTCAAGGACTTCTCCTATTTGGTGAGGAGTTAGAGAAAATTGTGAAAGGCCTGGGTGATCCAAAACCCCAGCGCTTGCCCGAAGATAGGCAGACGCCTTCCTCTAAGGGCCAGGCGGTCCACTCGTACAGACCTTGCTTCCGTGAAGCTAGAAGGTACCGCCCGGGGCGTTCTGCTGGGTTCACTTCACGTGCCCGTGGTCAGCAGAGGAACTCCTTTTGCTCGGACAAGCGTTCCGCAGCCGGTGGCTCAAGACCAGGAGTTCAGGGGCGACCCTCTCAATGATGGTGCGCCGGCCCTCTCCTCGATGCCTGTCATCGGAGGACGGCTTTCCCTATTTGTCGAGGAGTGGGCCAAGATTTCCTCAGATCAGTGGGTTCTGGACCTGGTCAGAGATGGATACAGAATAGAATTCAACGCCCCAGTAAGAGACGTGTTTGTGGAGTCCTGATGTGGTTCTGCCATCAAACGGGCAGCGGTGGAGGAGACTTTACAAGGTCTGATTCAGTTAGGGGCAGTGACCCCGGTGCCTCCCGCCGAGCAAGGCTGCGGCCGATACTCCATCTACTTTGTGGTGCCGCGAAAAGGTGGGTCCTTTCGCCCTATTCTGGACTTAAAAGAAGTGAACAAGTCCCTGAGAGTGCGGCATTTCCACATGGAATCCCTGCGCTCCGTCATTGCGGCGGTTCAGCCAGGAGAGTTTCTCACGTCTCTAGACCTGAAAGAAGCTTACTTGCACATACCGATTTGGCCCCCGCACCAGAAGTTTCTGAGGTTTGCGGTGTTGGGAAAACATTTCCAGTTCAGGGCCTTGCCTTTTGGCCTCGCCACAGCTCCCCGAACCTTTTCGAAGGTAATGGTGGTAGTAGCTGCTTTTCTCAGGCGAGAAGGTATCAGGGTTCACCCGTACCTAGACGACTGGCTCATCAGAGCAGACTCTGCAACAGAGAGCTTACAAGCTACAGCCAGAGTGGTCTCAGTACTGCAATCTCTAGGCTGGGTCGTCAATATGGCCAAAAGTCACCTGTCCCCTTCACAATCTCTAGAGTTTTTGGGGGCCAGGTTCGACACAGTCTCGGGCTATGTGTTCCTACCCGAGCGAAGGCGGTGCAAGCTTCAGAATCAGGTCCGTCTGCTCCTGAGGATGCCCCGCCCTCGAGCTTGGGACATTGTCCAGCTGCTGGGATCGATGACAGCCACGATGGAAGTGGTACCCTGGGCGAGAGCGCACCTGAGACCTCTACAGTATTCCCTACTCCGGAGATAGTCTCCTATTTCTCAGGATTACCAATGCAGACTTATTTGGCTCCCTGCGGCCCGTCTCAGCATGGAGTGGTGGCTCTCGGACAGCATGCTGCGGCGAGGAATGCCGCTGACGCTCCCCGTTTGGTGCCTAGTGGTAACAGATGCCAGCCTGAAGGGCTGGGGCGCACACTGCAAGGGGAAGCATGCCGAGGGTCTATGGACACCCGAGGAGTCGGAGTGGTCCATCAACCGCCTAGAGTTGAAAGCTGTGTTTCAGGCGCTTCTGGCCTTTCAAGTGACCCTGGAAGGATTGGCTGTCAGAGTGATGTCGGACAACACGACAACGGTGGCCTATATAAATCGACAAGGCGGAACAAGGTGCAGAGCACTAGCCGCGCAGGCCGAACTGATTTGCCACTGGGCCGAGCTGCATCTTCAGTGTCTGTCGGCAGCTCATATTGCAGGTCAGAGCAATGTGCAGGCCGATTATCTGAGCAGGCATCAGATCGATCCAGCAGAATGGAATCTGGCAGACAAAGTATTCCTGCAGATCTGTGCCAAATGGGGCAAGCCCGTGATGGATCTAATGGCGACAAGTGCCAATACCAAAGTCCCGTGCTTCTTCAGCAGACGGAGAGATCCTCGCTCGGCGGGGTTGGATGCCTTGGCTCAACTCTGGCCTCTGGGTCTACTTTGTGTTTCCCCATGGCCCTGCAGGCATCTCCTTTTGAGCCGCTTCGGCGAGCATCGGAGAAAGACTTGACACTGAAGGCCGTTTTTCTAGTGGCCATAACCTCGGCGAGACGGGTGTCAGAGCTCCAGGCGCTGTCCTGAAGAGACCCATTTCTGCAATTTTCAGAGTCCGGCGTCACGGTTCGGACCGTGCCTTCCTTTATGCCTAAGGTGGTTTCAGCCTTTCACTTAAACCAGCCTATTTTCTTGCCCTCTTTTTCAGAGGAAGAGTTTCCAGAATCTTTTGGGCAGCTGCACCTTTTGGATGTGCGCAGGACTCTGCTGCAGTATCTGTGAGTTACTAACTCTTTCAGGACTTCTGATCATCTGTTTGTTTTGCTATCCGGTTCTCGCAGAGGGTCTCCAGCGTCTAAAGCCACTATTGCCTGCTGGCTCAAAGAAACTATCTTTTCAGCTTATCTGCTGGCCGGCAGGGTTCCGCCTGTAGCCTTTAAGGCACATTCTACTAGAGCGATTTCTTCCTCTTGGGCTGAAACTGGAGCACTCTCTCTTCAAGAGATATGCAGTGCAGCAACATGGGCTTCTAAGCTCTCCTTTGCCCGACATTACAGGCTGGATGTGGCTGCCAGGAGGGATGCGCGTTTTGGTGCACAAGTGCTAGCGCGTGGTGTGGCTTGTTCCCACCCTATCTAGGGATTGCTTTGTTACATCCCATACGTAATGGCTTCATCTGCTTGATGACAAGGAAGGGAAAATTAGGTTCTTACCTTGGTAATTTTCTTTCCTTTAGTCATAGCAGATGAAGCCATGAGCCCTCCCTGTATGATTGTCTGTATGCTGTGAATCTGTTTTTCAGGTTCTGTTCTAATTTCCTGAAGTTCCTTCCTTGGGAGAAAGTTGGAAAACAATCTTCAGGATTCATGTTCAGTTTAAATTTAGGAGGATGTGTTCATTCCCTCCAGCATGTTTTGGAGAATGTGTTGATTCTCTCCAGGAGGCGCGTGTGTTCCCCTCCAGTTCTATAAATAGGAGGATGAGTTCATTCCCTCCACTGTGTTGGGAGGATGAGTTTATTCCCTCCAGGAGGATGTGCGTTCCCTCCTTTATGAGTTCATGCCCTTGTGATGGGCCATCGTTCGCTGTGAGGAAAGCTCTTGTGATTCCCATTGCGGTTTGCCATACTGCTTTGGAAGCTTCAAATACTGAAGAGGCAGTGGAGCTAGCTGGCCAAGAGGGCACTGTGAAAGTTTGAGTGCTCGCTATCTCCCCTGCTGGTTGATGGACATAACCCATACGTAATGGCTTCATCTGCTATGACTAAAGGAAAGAAAATTACCAAGGTAAGAACCTAATTTTCCCTTTGATGACAATATTGGTCTGCCTGAAAATTTCACTAATTTATGTATTTATGAAAGGAGATACAGAGCAGGCATTACAGGATGCTGAATATACAAAACTGTAAATTCTCTGTCAAAAACCCCTGTAGTAAATCTTGATTTTGTAAAATCCAAAATCAACATTTTTAAACATGGAGTCATCTGCTTCTAATTTTTTATATGTATTGGACACTTGAGATGTTGCTTCTTTTATATATTCTGTTCTATCTTAGACTACCACTTCTAAAGACTATTGGATAGAGGGGAATTGGGGGACACCAATTAGATTTAAGATATAATCTTGAGTGATCATAACCCACTTCCTGTTTCTCAAAATAGATCTGCAATTGTAACCTAATAAATCCCTCTAAATCAATATGGAATTGGAATTCATCAAATTGTACAGCTGGTACAAAAGTAAGTCCTTTTGACAACAGTTTGATCTGCGACAGAGAGATTGTAACTAGAAAGGTTCATTACCACTGAGCACGGGTCGGTGACTGGATCTGCAGGAGTGTCCTGTTGCTGTATCCTCTGCATAACCCTCACCCTCCTCTGTTCATATGACTTCCTTCTAAAAAATTTAACTCATTACCACTGGATGAGCTAGAATCTGAAAAAAAACTCAGAAATTTGCTTCTTACCATCTTTCATCATCCATGGATATACCTGGTTATTCGCATCATCTTTCAAGACTTTTTTTAGCCAATGATTGAAGGCTGCAGGGTGCTGTATGCTTATTGCGAACCGCAGATTTTTGAGGCCATTCCTCTCGTATGTAAATTAATATTTATAGGGTGTACAAGAAATCCACAATTGTTTTAGGTTTTACTGAGATCAATATATAATTTTAGTCTGTCACATCAGATGGGGTTTTAGAACATTTGGTAGGATCTGATGTGTGCTGAGGTGGTTGTGCATAGCAGACTTGTGTCTGATCAAGTTTAAATTTTGAGACAGTACCTTTTGAGGGGTCTTCATGGAAAATTCTACTGTATTTAGATGTGCATTTAATTGAGTTTAAAATATTTAACATGCCATGATAGCCAGCAGCCTTCCTCAGACCTTACTCCCATCACAACCATGCCAAACATATACCCCAAAATCTTAATCATTAGTCTTCAATCTCACTCTGGGAAGGGCCACTTTCTTTCCTCCTGGTCAGAGCAACTTAATACACCCTCCCCCCAGCCCCAAAGGTTCCAGCAATGAATCAAGAAGGAAGGCAGGCAGTATAAAGGTGTGGAGCTGCTGTCAAGGCTGCACAGCTGATGGCTATGCTGATCCCTCCCTTTCTGATGTGGTCTTCCTGTTTCTGAGGGGCAGAAACAGCAGAGCCATCAGTTCTGTACCTTTATGCTGCATTTTTCTATTTTTGTAGTGGGAAGCAGCTTGGTTGTCAGAGGGCTGAGGAAGCTGTGCTGCTCAACAGAAGGTAGGGTGTGGGAAGGGCCCAACTAGACTCCTGGAGGTCATCTACAAAGGAGGTTGAAGAAAACAAGGAGATGAGGTGAACTTACCTAGTCCATTATATGAACTGAAGCCAGTAGGTGGCGCTTGCTGGCAGTAGGCAGAGCTTACTGCCGTTTTAGTACACCCAAAACAATAGCAAACGATTATTAGAAATAATGGACTGCCTATGCCTGGTCTATCTGTGAAAAGGGCTGTTCAATTTGGATAGGCAGTGCCTTAAAACGTGGAGGACAAAATATTTTTTTTATTTACTTGAAAGCTTCCCATATCTAGATATAAATATCATGAAATAAAAATTGAACATCACTAAAACAGCTTAAAAATTATTGTATCTGGTAGAAACAGCACTTATGAACTCTGAATTTTGTTCTCAGTTTTCTACATTGTTTTCTACAATACAGATGGCAAAATCTCAGTGAGGATAACCTGTTTCCCAATGGGTTCATCTTAACTGTTGTAATCTGCTTTGGGAAGCCTGGTGTTGTAAAGATGAAATATATTGAAATTAAATAGAAGTAATATTAAACTATCCTTTCATTGGGGCACATGGAATCACATCATCTGTTTTGTAGAAGTTTACATTTTAGATACACAAATGGATTATTCTATTTTGAACAAGTTTTAGGGGCAAATGGTTTTATAAGTTACAATAGCAATATATTTTATTTCATGCAGATCTCTCATTTAAACATAAGCTCCTACTGCAGTCCATTGGTTTTCTTATATTTTGTTCTTGTGATGACATACTATGCCAAAACTGACTTTCTTGAAAGGATTATATAAACATGGTTCCTCTTCAACCCTCCAGACCGGTCAAGACGCTTGGGTTATGCTCGCCTACCAGCAGAGGGAGACTGAGAACACTAACTTCAAACTATGTACATATAACCTGTGCCTAGCCACCTGTGGTCAGTATCTTCTCAGTCTCAGCAGAGGGTAGACAGGCAACCTGTGCAGCTTGTCCGGTCTGGTAGGATTCAGAGATTATTTAGGAGCTTCTTTTGGTCTGTTTTTCAGTTTTATCCCTGTGCCTGGAAGACTTTAGTGTGCTGGGGGTTGGTGGGTCCGGTGGGGCCTGCCATTGTCCCCTTTGGGGTGTCACACCCGGGTGGCCGGGTCCCTCCCCCTAACTGGCTCTCCCGTTTGGGCAGCTTTGTGCCTCGGCTGCAGTTCTGTGCTGCAGCCTTGAGTGCCGTTTAGTTTTAGCAGCAGCAGGGCTCAATTTCAGGCTGCAATAAAGTTTTGACAAAAAACAAAACAAAAACTCTCTCAGAGATCGAAGGCCCAAGCGGTGTGGAGAGCTGAGTGAGCTGCAATCTGGGGTTCCGGGGTTGTTCAGCTGCTTTGGGGCGCTGTTTTGCAGGCTTCTGGTGAGTGGGCTGTCAGCTGTTTGTTTAGGCGCGATGGCGGGAAAGCCGCTGCGATGTAGATTTTGTGCGCGCCGGGGGGTTGAAGTGGTTGGCGGTTCCTGCCGTTTCTGTGGCAAACCGAAGTCTTCTTCCTCCGCTCCGCCGGTGTTAGCGGCGGAGGTTCCCGCGTCGGGCCCTCCAGAGCCGGCAGTGTCTCAGTCTGGCAGCGTTGCGGCGGTCCCGATTTTGGCGGGAACCGCCGCCATTTTGGAATCGGCACCGCAAGGCCCGGAGTTGGTCGGAGGACCTTTGGGCAGTCAGTTGTCCGGTTTTTCTGGGGGGGACGGTCCTGGTCGGATGGGTTTCCCGCCGGATTTTATTTGGAGTTTGTTCCAGGCCTGGCAGGCGGGGCCGACGCGAGCAGAGCCCCCTAGTCTTGGGACGGGGGGTGCCAGTGTTAAGAGACCACGTTTGGAGTGGTCGGAGGACATGGAAAGTTTTTCCCCTCCGGAGTCAGAGGGCAATTTTAGTCCCCTGGAGGAGGATGAGGGGCCGTTGGTTGGTTATGAGAAGGAGCTTGCTGTGCCTGGGGAGGACCCTTCGGTGGTCCGCATTTTTCACCGCGATGAGTTGGCAGAACTTATTGAGCAGGTGTCATCGACTCTCAAGTTTGAGGCGTCAGCTCCAGTGACAGCCGGGTCGCAGGATCCTTTGGTGAAGGGGATTCGGCAGGTATCTCGCACTTTCCCTATGAACGCGGATCTGAGGGAAATGATTACCCAAGAGTGGCGTTCTCCAGAAGATCAGTGTAAGGTGGCTCGGGCCATGGCTAAGTTGTACCCGCTTCCGCAGGAGGATAGAGATTCCCTCCGGCCTCCGACCGTGGATGCCGTGGTGACGGCTGTGACTAAGGCTACGGCCATTCCTGTGGATGGGGGGGCCGCGTTGCGGGACCCGCAGGACAGGAAATTGGAGACGTTTCTCAAGCGGAGTTTTGATTTGTCTGCTTTGGCGCTGCAGGCGTCGGTTGGTGGAGGCCTGGTGGCCCGGGCGTGTTTCCGCTGGGCGGAGCGGCTGCTGGATAACCCGCCGGCTGATAGGGCCTCCTTAGTTCAAGATTTGGCAAGATTGGAGATGGGGTCGTCCTTCATGGCTGATGCACTGTATGATTTGTTACGGGCTTCGGCTAAGAACATGACCCTGGCGGTGGCTGCTCGTCGGGCCCTGTGGTTGCGGGGCTGGATGGCTGATGCTGCTTCTAAGGCAAAGCTGTGTTCGCTGCCGTTTAAAGGTTCTTTGCTTTTTGGGGAAGAGTTGGATAAGTTGGTGAGGGGTCTTGGTGATACTAAGGTTCCTCGTCTTCCGGAGCTTCGTCCTAAGGCTGCTAGGGGGTCCGCGGTGCGCGGACGGTTTCAGGAAGCTCGACGATATCGGCCTGGCAGGTCCTCCGGGGGGACTAGGGGTCGTTTTTTCCAAAGAACTCAGTCCTTTCGCGGTGGTCGCCGTGGAGGGCGAGGTTCCTCGTCGGGAACGCCCGGAGCGTCCTGTCCTTCGCAATGATGGTGTGGGGACCCAACCTCTGGTTCGCGTGGGGGCTTGTTTGCGCTTGTTTTACTAGAGGTGGGTCCAGATCACCTCAGATCAGTGGGTGCTGCAGATTGTGCGAGACGGCTACGCGTTAGAGTTCGACGGTCCTCTGCCCGATTTCTTTCTCGTGTCTCCTTGTCATTCCAGGCGCAAGGCGAGAGCAGTGCGAGAGACCTTGGCGCGTCTGGTCGAGTTAGGAGCAGTAGTTCCGGTTCCTCCAGGAGAGCGAGGTACGGGTTGTTATTCCATCTACTTCGTAGTTCCCAAAAAGGAGGATGCTTTTCGGCCCATTTTGGACCTCAAGAAGGTCAATGCGGCTCTGAAGGTTCCTTCCTTTCGAATGGAGACGCTGCGCTCGGTCATTGTAGCGGTTCAGGAAGGAGAGTTTCTGACGTCTTTAGATCTGACGGAGGCTTACTTGCACATCCCCATCCTAGAGGCACACCAGCGTTTTCTTCGCTTTGTGGTGTTGGGGAGACATTTTCAATTTTGTGCTCTTCCGTTCGGCCTGGCGACAGCGCCTCGCACCTTTTCCAAGGTCATGGTAGTGGTGGCGGCAGCGCTGCGTTTGCAGGGCATTTTGGTCCATCCGTACCTAGACGACTGGTTGATTCGAGCCAAATCAAAATCAGAGAGCGAGGAGGTCACCGGTCGGGTGGTGTCCTTTCTGCAGTCGCTCGGTTGGGTTGTCAATCTGGCCAAGAGTCACCTCGTTCCGTCGCAGTCCCTAGAGTATTTGGGAGTCCGTTTCGACACAAAGAGAGGCCGTGTGTTTTTGACAGCGCCTCGCATCTCCAAGCTACAGTCTCAGATCCGGCAGCTCCGAGCTCAGAGGGCGCCGTCGGCGCGGGAGTATCTTCGGGTGCTGGGTCTGATGGCGGCATCAATAGAGGTGGTACCCTGGGCCAGGGCCCACATGAGACCGTTACAGGTAGCGTTGTTGTCTCGCTGGTCTCCTCAGTTTCAGAGTTTGGATGAGAGGCTCTCACTGCCGGAGGTGGCTCGGTGCAGTCTTCGCTGGTGGCTCCACTCTCCGAATCTAGCGAAGGGCATGCCGTTGGACACTCCAGATTGGGTGGTGCTGACCACGGATGCGAGTCTGTCAGGATGGGGGGCGCATTGTCTGGGTCAGGTGGCCCAGGGGCGTTGGACGTTGGAGGAGGCGAATTGGTCCATCAATCGCCTGGAGACGCGAGCTATTCGGTTGGCTCTTCGGGCCTTTCAGAGTCTTCTGGACGGCAAGGCAGTCAGGGTTCTTTCAGACAATGCCACGGCCGTCGCTTATGTAAATCGACAGGGGGGAACAAAGACTCCCGGGTTAGCGGTAGAGGCGACGGAGTTGCTGTCATGGGCAGAAGTTCATCTGCAGAGTCTGTCAGCGGGACACGTGGCAGGGGTGGACAACGTGAGTGCAGATTATCTGAGCAGGCATACGTTGGATCCCGGAGAGTGGGCTCTCCATCCCTCCATGTTCGAGCAGATAGTGTTGCAGTGGGGTCGGCCAGTGTTGGATCTTATGGCGTCGGCCAACAATGCGCAGGTCTCTCGGTTCTTCAGTCGTCGAAGGGATGCTCGAGCCGAGGGCATCGACGCGTTGGTGCTTCCGTGGCCACCTCAGCAGCTGCTCTACGTGTTCCCGCCGTGGCCGCTGGTGGGCCGCGTGGTACAGCGGATCGGTCGTCACTCGGGGTTAGTGGTTCTGATAGCGCCCAATTGGCCCCGGCGTCCGTGGTACGGAGATCTGATGCGGTTACTGGTGCAGGATCCGATTCCCTTGGGGCCTCGGGTGCGACTGGTTCAGGGGCCGATAGAGATGGCAGATCCCTCTCCGTTCTTGCTTACGGCTTGGCTCTTGAGAGGCACCGGTTGAGAAAGAAAGGGTTTTTGCCCAGAGTGGTTGATACGATGTTGCGGTCTCGCAAGAGGTCTACGTCTTTGGCGTATGTGCGAGTGTGGCGCACCTTCGAGAATTGGTGTCAAGAGCGGGCTTATGTCCCTTTGCGTGCTTCGATGGTGGAAGTTTTGGATTTTCTGCAGGATGGCTTGGAGAGGGGACTGTCGCTCTCTTCCCTGAAAGTGCAGGTTTCTGCCTTGTCTTGTTTTAGAGGTAAGATTCGGGGAGTTTCCTTGGCGGCTTCTCCTGATGTGGGGCGGTTCCTGAAGGCAGTGAAGTTGATTCGGCCGCCTCGTCGTCCGTTGGTTCCGCCTTGGGATTTAAATTTGGTTCTGGAGGCGTTGGTGGCACCTCCGTTTGAACCCGTGGCATCCATTACATGTAAGGATCTTACTTTGAAGGCGGTTTTTCTGGTGGCCATTTCTTCGGCGCGTAGGATTTCAGAGCTCCAGGCTCTGTCTTGCAGGGAGCCTTTTCTGTCATTTGCTAAGGAGAAAGTGACTTTACGGACGGTTCCTTCCTTTGTGCCTAAGGTGGTGTCGGCTTTTCATGTCAACCAGGTGATTTCCTTGCCTGTGTTGGGGGATCGCGCTGGGGATCTTACGCAACGTCGGCTGGCTAAGTTGGATGTACGGTGCGTTTTACGGTCTTATTTGCACAGAACGCAGGATTTTCGAGCATCGGATAGGTTGTTTGTGTTGTTTGGAGGTCCCAAAAAAGGGGCAGCAGCTTCCAAGGCTACTCTGGCTAGGTGGTTGAAGGAGACCATTGCGTCGGCGTACTTGTTGAAACGCCGTGCCGTGCCCTCGGTGCTTAAGGCTCATTCTACTCGGGGGGTAGCTGCTTCTTGGGCGGAAAGTAGTTTTATTCCTCCGCAGGATATTTGTAAGGCAGCGGCGTGGTCTTCCATCCATTCCTTTGTGAAGCATTACAGACTTGATGTTCAGGCAAAAGAGGATGCTCGGTTTGGAGCGGCTGTGTTGTCTTCTGCTTTTCGAGGGTCCCACCCTTAAGTTTCTACTGCTTTGGTACTTCCCAAGCATCTTGACCGGTCTGGAGGGTTGAAGAGGAAGGTGAAATTAGGCCTTACCTGCTAATTTTCTTTCCTCTAGACCCTCCAGACCGGTCAAGAGCCCGCCCTGTGTATTATCAGAAGTGATTTTGAGCCGTGTTCTGCTATGACTATTCTTTCAAGTTTAGTGTGGTCGGAGAGAATTTCTTTGACTCTAAAACAGTGCAGAGCGGGACGTTTGGACGTTCCGTCTGTGGAGGCACACTGTTGGTGTTTGACTATTGGTTTTCCAGGTACAGGGGTTTTGTTTATCGTTTTCAGGTTTTTTGGTTTTCTGCTTTGCTAAGCGGATACTGACGACAGGTGGCTAGGCACAGGTTATATGTACATAGTTTGAAGTTAGTGTTCTCAGTCTCCCTCTGCTGGTAGGCGAGCATAACCCAAGCGTCTTGACCGGTCTGGAGGGTCTAGAGGAAAGAAAATTAGCAGGTAAGGCCTAATTTCACCATGCATAACTAGGGACAAAAACATACTTATTTATTCAATATCAAGATATGTACCTTAGTTCATAAAATCATTTATGGAGATGCCCATCCTACATGTCAGATCTCATAGGTTTACCAGAATGCGCAATAAGGTCTACACTCAATAATTAGTCGTACTTAATAACATAGAAATTACACCGAACAACCGTTTGAAAATATAAAACATTCCTTTATACTAAAACCTATCTATAATGTAAACTAACCCATAATTCTACATCCACTCACTTCAATCATAATCACTCATACTCCAAAACACCACTCAGAAGAACTTTTTACTTTTCCCAAACATACAATTAATTGACATATCTGCTGGCAACCCACTATATTGCACAATTGTAATCCAAGTTCACAAGTTCTTACAACATCGCATATTCAATAATATATTAACATCCTCTGATAAGATGAGGTAAATATTGTTCAACTGGTCAGAACCACCAGTCTCATCATCAGAAATACGACTTGGAAGATTAAATTGAGAATTGCTCAGCATTTGAGCAATATACGCACTGCACGTATGGAAGCTCCTGTAGTAGCTCATTGGTTAGAACTGCAACATAGTGTCCAGGAGTTCCGTTTTGTTGTTCTTGACTGTGTTAAATTAGAAAGGGGTGGGAACACCCCTTTAGCTTTACTTAGAAAGGAATAGCGGTTCATATTCCAATGGAATACGGTGGCTCCAGCTGGGCTAAATAAGGAGATTGAATGGTTAAATGTTTAGAGTATTTAACTGCCTTGATAGCCCGCATCCGGCCATGCGCAAGTGTGGGCTTCCTTAGGGGCGGTCTCACCAGTGCATCGTTGGTAGTCGAGAATCCCACCACCTGGAAGAGCCAGTAAGTATAGTTTATTCAGTTTTGTAAGTTATTTGATAAAGGGAGTATAATTTGTTTGTATGAATGGTGAGTAGTTGAGTTAACCCATTGTCATTATGTTTAGAAGTCAAGACCCCTGAAGATGCTAAATATAGCTAAACATGATCATGTCGGGTCATTTCGGTGGAGCGACTATATTAAAGTTAAAGAACTGCTGATGGGAAGTTGTATAATAAATGCCAACAGCGATTAAATTACTATATCTGGAATGGAAAGTACTCGAGACTGTTGAGGTTTGCAGATTGAAGCTCTTGATGATCGGAGCTACCATCACATAGAGTACAGAGACTGAGTCGGTAAACTTGGAAAGTATTTCTGATGATGAGACTGGTGGGTCTGACCAGTTGAACAATATTTACCTCATCTTATCAGAGGATGTTAATATATTATTGAATATGCGATGTTGTAAGAACTTGTGAACTTGGATTACAATTGTGCAATATAGTGGGTTGCCAGCAGATATATGTCAATTAATTGTATGTTTGGGAAAAGTAAAAAGTTCTTATGAGTGGTGTTTTGGAGTATGAGTGATTATGATTGAAGTGAGTGGATGTAGAATTATGGGTTAGTTTATGTTATAGTTAGGTTTTAGTGTATTGAAATAATAAATGAATTTTTTTATAATTTCAAGCGGTTGTTAGGTGTAATTTCTATAAATTTACCAGAGAGAAATAACAAAAGCTCATCACGCAATTTCTTAAAACTCCATTATCCCAACTGCAAAGGACTTAAATACAAATCTACACATGCCTCCAGCTTTTCATACATCGGTACACAACTGTGGAATGAATTACCGACCACCATTAGAACAACACACGACCTGTTGACCTTCCGGAAGTTACTGAAGACCTACTTGTTCAAAAAGACGTACAGAAAAGATCCCCCGTAATGAACTGATGCCCAAACTACACCATATACTATTACAATAGAACTCTTCTAATTTGTCTACTTTTACACCCTAATTACTTTGCATTATATCTTGTACTGTTATCATTATAGTAACATAGTAGATGATGGCAGAAAAAAAGACCTGCACGGTCCATCCAGTCTGCCCAACAAGATAAACTCATATGTGCTACTTTTTGTGTATACCCTACTTTGATTTGTACCTGTCCTCTTCAGGGCACAGACCGTATAAGTCTGCCCAGCACTATCCCCGCCTCCCAACCACCAGTCCCGCCTCCCACCACCGACTCTGGCACAGACCGTATAAGTCTGCCCAGCACTATCCCCGCCGCCAGACTGTATAAGTCTGCCCAACTACACAGGTGACAGATTAGAAACATACATATGTCTATTGAAAATAACAATAGAAGAAAAAATAACTGGAACCTGTGTAAGATTGATACTGTATGTTGTCTCTTCAGACCTTGGGTCTTTTAACAGTTCATGTGTGCTCCCCACCCCTGTTTGGATACATCGGTGGTTAGGTAAATTGAAGGTAGAGGAGGCCAAAATTACATACCTTGAAGGAGATGTGGAGTGTGAGTCCACCATTGCAGAGAAGTTTTTAGATTGTGAGAAAGTCCTATCCTTGTTGACATAGGATGAAGAGCTTAGATCCATCGGTCCCTCAGGTGCCACTGTAAAGGCCGCATATGTAGTCTTGCTAAAAGTACTACTGGTATAGTAGCTGCCATGTGACCCAGAAGGACTAATATCCGAGCCGCGGTGAACGATACATGATTCAGGTGAGAAATGAGAATGTGAATTTGCGTGGCTCTGCTGAGAGGCAAGTACGCTAGCATCTGAGGTGTATGAAGAACTGCTCCTACGACCTCGAGTCGTTGAACTGGAAGGAGTTGAGATTTTTCCGAGTTGATGAGGAACCCAAGAATCTTTAGGAGAGAGGTGACCTTCGGCAGTGTTTGGAGAGCATCTTCAGCAGTTGGTGACAAGATGAGCCAATCGTCTAGATAAGGGAAAATCGTTATTCTCTGTTGACGAAGATGGGCTATGATCGTGATCACACATTTTGTGAACACCCTTGGTGCTGAAGAGAGGCCATGTGTCTTGAAAGTCGAGAGACAGCAGCCAGACATTTTGATCTAAAAGTGTGAGAATCATCTGGAGAGTTGTCATTCTGAATTTTTCTTTTTTGAGAAATTTGTTTAGGGATCTTAAATCCAGAATAGAGCGTAGACCGCAGTTCTATTTCGGAATAAGAAAGAATCTGGAATAAAATCCTGTGTTCCAGTGAGATTCCTGTACCGGTTCAATTGCATTGATTTGCAGGAGACTGGAGACCAATACCAAAGCATTAAGCTTAAAAAGCTATCACAATATGCGCGCGTGCAGATTCACGCTTTAGTCCACATTATATACCATCAGGCAAGAACCGCCTCTTTTCAGTTTGATATAATAGCTAGCGGCAACTTAAGGGAGGGTTGGGAGGGATTGTGTGGCTGCAAGATCATCTGTCCAAGGAGAACTACCGTTACAGGTAGGCAACATTTATGTCTCCATGGACAGAGTATCTTGCAGCCACACAAATGAAGACTCCCAAGCTACACAGGTAACAGATTAAGAAACATACATATGTCTACTGAAAAAATAACTGGTACCTGTGTGAGGAGGAGGAGGTGGTAGTTGACGCCTCAAGAGTACAGAAGAAAGGACAGCATGACCAAAAACTGCATCAGTAGATTAAGTTGTATTGATGCAATAATGTTTCATAAAAGTGTGCACCATTGACCACGTAGCTGCTCTACAAATGTCCTGTAAGGAAATTCTTTGCAAGTGAGCCCTTGTGTCCACCATGGCCCTGAGATTATGAGCTATGTTTATGTTTATGATTATGAGGAATGTTTGAGGGATTAGATGGCTGTGTAAGTTGATAACATAAGGTGATACACTTTGCAAAACACTGGGATAGAGCTCCTTTCGTCACTGGTTGCGGTTGAAGAGTAGACCGAAGTGAAAGAAATAATTGAGAAGGTCTATTCTTGGATTTGGTTCTATCCAGATAAATGGTTACAGCCCTCAGACAGTCCAGAGTATGATCCTCAGAATCATGTGGAGGAGGATAAAAAATTGGAAGTACTATTACTTGATTTAAGTGAGAAGGTGAGACTACCTTAGGTAAGAACTTCGGGTGAGTGCGAAGCACGGCCTTATCATGGAGTAATTGAGTATATGATGGATAGTGGACGAGAGCCTGTATCTCACCAATACGGCGTACTGAAGTCAAAGTTACTAAAAACAGTGTTTTCCAAGTAAGGTATCTGAGTTCCATGCTGTGAAGTGGCTCGAAAGGAGAAGTCAGAAGCGCATTCAGCACTAAATTAAGGTCCCATGCTGGAGTTGGTGGACGAATGGGAGGGTAAAGGTGCATGAGTCCTTTAAGGAATCTTTTTGAAACAGGATGTTGCATGAGGGTCAAATCGTCCACCGGGTGTCATGGAACACTGAGAGAGCTGACAAATGAAGTCTTATTGAGGAGTATGATAACCCTGATTTCAAAAGTTGGAGAAGATAATCTAAGACACGAGATAGAGAAGCAGTGTCAGGGTGGAGACGATAATGGGAACACCAGCTGGAGAAACGCTTCCATTTTGCTGTGTAAGATTTCAGAGTGGAGTCTTTTCTAGAGGTGAGAACTCTAAGAATGCCCTGTGAGAACATCATGCTCGATTGGGATCGATCAGCTAAGCCATGAGGCGGAGAGATGCGATGTCTGGGTGAAGAAGACTGCCTTGTTGTGTTATCAGATCCGGATCCAGCGGAAGTGGAAGTGGGGGCTGCAAAGTTAGGTTTAGGAGAAATGTGAACCATGCCTGTCTTGGCCAGTAAGGAGCTAGGAACAAGAGACGCTCTTTCCGATTTCACCTTCTGGAGTGTTTTGGAAGAGTGGAATTGGAGGAAAGGCATAGAGAAGGCACAACCAACTAATTCCTTAAATAATCCTCATAATCTCAGAGCTATGGCGACCACAAGGGCTCATTCGCAAAGAACTTCCTTACAAGACATTTGTAAAGCAGCTACGTGGTCATCGGTTCATACTTTTGTGAAACATTATTGCATCGATACAACCATCTACGGATGCAGTTTTTGGTCATGCTGTCCTTTCTTCTGTACTCTGAGGCATCAACTACCACACCACCTCCTCACACAGGTAGGTACCAGTTACTTTTTCAATAGTCATATGTAGTTTTTCTTAATCTGTTACCTGTGTAGCTTGGGAATCTTCATTTGTGTGGCTGCAAGATACTCTGTCCATGGAGAAATAAAAGTTGCCTACCTGTAACGGTAGTTCTCCTTGCACAGGTGATCTTGCAGCCACACAATCCCTCCCAACCCTCCCTTAAGCTACCGCTAGCTATTATATCAATCTGAAAAGGGGCAGTTCTTATATATACTGTGAACTAGAACGTGAACCTGCACGTGCACGTATTGTGATAGCTTTTAAGCTTAATCAGTGGCATAGCAAGGGCAGGGCGGTGGGGGCGGTCCGCCCCGGTTGCATGCTGCTGGAGGGGTGCAGAGAGCAGCTGCGCATCTGTCGGCTCCACTGGTTCCCTGCTCCCTCTGCCCCAGAACAGGTTACTTCCTGTTCTGAGGGAGCAGGGCACCAGTGGAGCCGACAGGCGCGCATTTGCTCTCTGCACCCTCCAGCAGCCAAGAATGCACCTGAGGGGGCCTTAATGCGCCGGGGGGGGGGGGGGGGTGTCGTGCTGCACCCTAGGGGGACAGATGCCACTGGACCCGGGGGGGGGGGGTGCACAGCGGTGATCCGCCCCGGGTGGCAGCCGACCTAGGAACGCCACTGAGCTTAATATTTGGTATTAGTCTGGGTCAGGGATGTCACGGGAGAGTCATTTCATTTGTGTGGCTGCAAGATCATCTGTCCAAGGAGAACAAGCAGGCTAATATTCTCACATGTGGGTGACGTCACGTCGGACCGGAGGACTTTCTAGCAAAGTCTTGAAATCTTTGAGTGTCCCTTGTCGCGCAGGCGGGCACACTGCGCACGCGCACGCTCCTCTTTCCGCCCGCCGCGCGGACACGTTCCTCAGTTGTTTTTTCTCCGCGTCTGAGGTGACACGGAGTTCCTTCGATTTCGTGTTGCTTCGAAGCCCGGAGGTGAAGAACTTCAAATTGTATCCTTTTATTCTTCTTAGTTTCTTTTCCCCGTTTTACGTTTTCTTTCTTTTAGTCACGACTGTATTTAAGTCGCTCATTCGAGTTATTTTCCTTGGTTTTTTGTGTCTCTTTTTTCTGGCACAATCGCGTCCTTTGATTTGGCAGGGGCTGTTTTTCCCGACATGTCATCAAAGACGCCCAGCGGCTTTAAGCCTTGTGCCCGCTGCCACCGGACCATCTCTGGCACTGACCCGCACTCCTGGTGCCTTCAGTGCCTTGGGCCAGATCATCGTTCAGAGGGCTGTAAATTGTGTCGCGCCATGAAAAAGCGGACCCTGCTCTCTCGAGATGCCCAACGAGAGAAGATTTTTGGTTCCGGTTCCTCGGCGTCGACGCCGGCATCGGGAGTCCGGGGACAGGCTGCCAAACGACCGATGCACGCTGGGAGCAGTGATGCATCGAGTGGGTCTCCACCTGCCTCGGCGCCTCCTGCTTTGCAGGCCCCCCGGGACCGTCCTGCATCGGACCCGGCCCTGAAGAGGCATGTGGATTCCACGTCCTCTTCTCTGGCACCGAGGAGTCTCGATGGCGGGCATCGGGCGAAGGCCAAGAAGCACCGCCGTCGTTCTCCTTCTCGACACGGTACCGGGAGCGTCGGTGCCGAGAGGGTCGCTCCCCCTCTGTTATGGAGGTACTGATGCGTGAGTCACCTGGCAGCCCAGTCCCGGCTCCCCAGCCTCACCAGACTCTGCCTCCGGCACCTGTACCGGCCCCACAGCCTCTTCTGACAGCAGCTCTGGATGAGCGTATCAAGGCTCTCTTTCCTCTTTTTATGGAAACGATGCTGCGCCAGTTGCACTCGGTACCGGGGGTGCCGGTGCCGGCGGTGTCGGTGCCGATGGAGTCAGAGGCATCGGTATCACCGGTGCCGGAGGTGTCGGCGCCGGATATGCCCACGGCATCGAGCCTTATGCCTGTGGTGAGGTCTCTGTCACCGGTGCCGCTTTTGATGCCGGTGTTGCCAGCCTCCCGGGTCGACTCTCCGGTAGCATCGGTGGAGGAAGCTTCACCGGAGTCTTCTGGACCGTCGACTTCTCGACGCCCCCATCGAGGTCGTCGTGCTTCTTCGTCAAGACGGGCTCGGATTCGGGTGGCTCTATCTGAGCTTTTAGCCCCATCTGACGATACCTCATCTGATCATGATGAGAGGCGTGAGGAATTCTCTGCTGAGGATTCTCAAGGCATCCCATCTGATTCTACTCCCTCGCCACAAAGACAACTTTCTCCTCCTGAGAGCTTGTCTTTCTCCTCTTTTGTTTGGGAGATGTCTGCCATCCCCTTCCCTGTGGAGCTTGTGGATGAGCCCAGGGCCAAGATGCTCGAGGTCCTGGACTATCCATCTCCACCTAAGTCTTCTGCCACAGCTCCGCTTCACGATACACTCAGGGAAGTGCTGTTGAGGAACTTGGAGAAGCCTCTTTCTTGCCCACC
Source organism: Microcaecilia unicolor (assembly GCF_901765095.1). Classification (NCBI taxonomy): domain Eukaryota; kingdom Metazoa; phylum Chordata; class Amphibia; order Gymnophiona; family Siphonopidae; genus Microcaecilia; species Microcaecilia unicolor. The sequence goes on along the minus strand of NC_044041.1, from coordinate 124,620,011 downwards.
TGTCCCCAAGAAAGTTGAGTCCCAGTATCGGGTCCACGGGGAACCCAGTCTCATGCAGGCTCAGTTGCCCCATGATTCAGCGGTGGTGGATTCCGCTCTCAGGAGAGCCAAAAGTTCTAGGAACTACGCCTTGGTGCCCCCGGGGCGGGAGTACAGAACTTTGGACTCTTTTGGGAGAAAGGTGTATCAGGCTGGTTTGCTCGCGACCAAAATCCAGTCTTACCAGCTCTTTACGAGCATCCATTTACAGAACTCTGTGTGGCAACTTGAGAGTTTGGTGGATGCACTCCCACCGGAGCAGGCTGAACCCTTTCATCAAGTGGTCAGGCAGCAGAAGGCGTGTCGCAAGTTCCTGTCCAGGGGCGTTTATGACACTTGCGATGTGGTATCTAGATTTTCTGCCCAAGGTATAGCGATGCGCAGACTCTCATGGCTGCGTGCCTCTAACCTGGAGGAGAGGACTCAGCAGAAAATAGCAGATATCCCGTGCCGGGGGGATCACCTTTTTGGAGAGAAAGTGGAAGAGTTGATTGATCATCTCTACCAGCGTGATAACGCTATGGATTCTCTCTCCCGCCGGGCACCTTCTGCATCCACTTCCACCTCTAGGAAGTATTTTAAGGGAAGGAGAAGTGCTCCTTACGCCTCTAGGGGCCATAAGTACACTTCTTATTCCCGACAGCCAGTTCAGGCTCGGCCCCCAGCCCGCTCATTCTCATCAGCAGCGTGCGCCGAAACAGGCCCCTGCAGCTCCCCAGCAAAAACCAGGGACGGGTTTTTGACTGGCTCCAGCAGAGCATAGCCAAAATCATTGTATCTGTACCGAACGATCTACCTGTCGGAGAGAGGTTAAGATTTTTTCACCAAAGGTGGCCTCTAGTAACCTCAGATCGGTGGGTTCTCCAAATAGTTCGGTCCGGGTACACCCGAACCTCCAAATTGCCCGCCAGGAGCTCAGTCCTTCAGCTCCTACACAAGCAGGTACTTGCAGAGGAACTCTCCGCCCTTCTCAGCGACCAAATGCGGTCGAGCCCGTTCCACCAGGGCAAGAAGGGCTGGGATTCTATTCCAGGTACTTCCTTGTGGAAAAGAAGACAGGGGGGATGCATCCCATCCTAGACCTAAGGGGCCTGAACAAATATCTGGTCTGAGAAAAGTTCAGGATGCTTTCCCTGGGCACCCTTCTACCCATGATTCAGGAAAACGATTGGCTATACTCTCTGGACTTAAAGGATGCTTACACCCACATATCGATACTTCCAGCTCACAGGAAGTATCTTTGATTTCGGCTGGGGTCACAGCACTTTCAGTACTGTGTATTGCCTTTTGGCTTGGCGTCTGCTCCCAGGGTTTTTACCAAGTGCCTGGCAGTTGTTGCAGCGTCACTAGGCAGAGTGCATGTGTTCCCTTATCTGGATGATTGGCTGGTGAAGAGCACTTCCTCGGAGGGAACTTTGCAGTCCCTACGGATAACTTTTCAGGTGCTCGAGCTGCTGGGCTTTGTGATAAATTACCCCGTCCCATCTCATTCCAGTCCAGAAGTTGGAATTCATCGGAGCTCTGTTGTGTACACAGACAGCTTGTGCCTATCTTCCCGGTCCCAGAACAGACAACCTTCTGTCTCTGGCTTCCAGGGTGCGAGCGTCTCAGCAGATCACAGCTCGGCAGATGTTGAGACTTCTGGGGCACATGGCTTCCACAGTTCATGTGACTCCCATGGCACGTTTACACATAAGATCTCCTCAATGGACCCTAGCTTCCCAGTGGTTTCAGGCTACAGGGAATCTAGAGGATGTCATCCAGCTGTCCATCAACTTTCGCATCTCCCTCCAGTGGTGGACCATTCGCTCCAATCTGGTCTTGGGACGCCCATTCCAAATTCCTCAGCCACAAAAGGTGCTGACAACAGATGCATCCCTCCTGGGGTGGGGAGCGCATGTAGATGGGCTTCACACTCAAGGAGCTTGGTCTCTTCAGGAGAGACATCTCCAGATCAATCTCCTGGAATTGCGAGTGATCTGGAACGCTCTAAAGGCTTTCAGAGATCGGCTATCCATCAAAATTGTTCTGATTCAGACAATCAGGTTGCAATGTATTACACCAACAAGCAAGGGGGTACCGGATCTCGCCCTCTGTGTCAGGAGGCCTTGCAGATGTGGCTATGGGCCCGCCAACACGGGATGTTTCTCCAAGCTACTTATCTAGCCGGTGTAAACAACAGTCTGACCGACAGGTTGAGCAGAATTATGCAGCTTCACGAGTGGTCCTTGAACATGACTATTGCCAAAAAGATTTTTCGAGTATGGGGCACTCCCTCGATAGATCTTTTTGCTTCTCAGGACACTCACAAGGTCCCTCAATTCTGTTCCAGGCTTCAGGCCCACGGCAAGCTAGCATCGGATGCCTTCCTCCTTCATTGGGGGACAGGCCTTCTGTATATGTATCCTCCCATTCCTCTGGTGGGGAAGACTTTGCTGAAACTCAAGCAAGATCGTGGCACCATGATTCTGATAGCTCCCTTCTGGCCGCGTGAGATATGGTTCCCTCTGCTTCTGGAGTTATCCTGCAGAGATCCATGGAGATTGGAATGTTTTCCAACCCTCATTACTCAGAACGAGGGGGCGCTTCTACATCCCAACCTCCAGTCTCTGGCCCTCACGGCCTGGATGTTGAAGGCGTAGATTTTGCCTCCTCAGGTCTTTCTGAGGGTGTCTCCCGAGTCTTGCTTGCTTCCAGGAAAGATTCCACAAAGAGATGTTATGCTTTTAAGTGGAAGAGGTTTGCCGTCTGGTGTGACGGCCGGGCCCTCAATCCTCGGTCAAAGTCCATCTTAGTGCAATCAGTGCTTATCATTATCATGTAGAAGGTCAGCCTATCTCTGGACAGCCTTTGGTGGTTCGCTTTATGAGAGGTTTGTTTTTGACAAAGCCCCCTGTCAAACCTCCTCCAGTGTCATGGGATCTCAACATCGTCCTCACCCAGCTGATGACAGCTCCTTTTGAACCACTAGATTCCTGCCATCTGAAGTACTTGACCTGGAAGGTCATTTTCTTGGTGGCGGTTACTTCAGCTCGTAGGGTCAGTGAGCTTCAGGCTTTAGTGGCTCATGCACCCAAAGTTCTTACCGAAGGTGGTGTCGGAGTTCCATCTGAACCAGTCAATTGTCTTGCCAACATTCTTTCCCCCTCCTCATATGAGCCCTGGCGAAAGCAAGTTGCACACTCTGGACTGTAAAAGAGCATTGGCCTGTTACGTGGAGCGGACAAGCCCCTTCAGACAGTTCGCCCAGTTGTTTATTTCATTTAATCACAACAAGAGGGGAGTTGCTGTCGGGAAACGCACTATCTCTAATTGGCTAGCAGATTGCATTTCCTTCACTTACGCCCAGGCTGGGCTGACTTTAGACGGTCATGTCACGACTCATAATGTTAGAGCCATGGCTGCGTCAGTGGCTCATCTAAGGTCAGCCACTATTGAAGAGATTTGCAAAGCTGTGACGTGGTCTTCAATCCACACATTCACATCTCATTACTGCCTTCAGCAGCATAGTCGACGTGACAGTCGGTTTGGGCAGTCGGTGCTGCAGAGTCTGTTTGGGGTTTAGAATCCAACTCCAACCACCCTAGGCCCATTTTTATTCTGTTCCAGGCTGCACTCTCAGTTAGATGAGTTTTGTTTCAGGTCAATCTCCGTTATATCCTCACTGTTGCAAGGTTCAATTGACCATTGTTTGTTATGTTGAGTGAGCCTGGTGGCTAGGGATACCCCACATGTGAGAATATTAATGCCTGCTTGTCCTTGGAGAAAGAGTAGTTACTTACCTGTAGCAGGTGTTCTCCGAGGACAGCAGGCTATATATTCTCACAACCCTCCCACCTCCCCTTCGGAGTTGTATTCCTCTAATCTTTTGAATATAACTGAGGAACGTGTCCGTGCGGCGGGCGGGAAGAGGAGCGTGCGCAGTGTGCCGGCGTGACAAGGGACACTCAAAGATTTCAAGACTTTGTCCAATCTGACGAAGAAGGGCAACCTTCAAAAGCTAATCAAGAAATGTATTAAGTTATGTCCAATAAAAAAGGTATCATCTTATTTTCTTTTCCATGTTTTATTTTGTTTGATTTCTATTGAAGACTTTGCTAGAAAGTCCTCTGGGCCGACGTGACGTCACCCACATGTGAGAATATATAGCCTGCTGTCCTCCGAGAACACCTGCGACAGGTAAGTAACTACTCTTTACAGGTAGGCAACTTGTATTTTTTTTCGCTGCTTACACCTGTGACAAGCTTGGGTGACATGACAGTGAGGCTTGTATTTCCCCACTTCCTCTCCTACGTAGCGCATGACCGGAAGAGGTTGGTACTAGAACGCACATTGTTTTGTTTTCCTGTCGTGGGGATGGGAAGCATGGAGGAAGAGGAGGCGGTGGCTGAGGTCTGCGGACTGTGCCTGGCAGTGCCGAGTCGCTACACTTGTTCTCGCTGCAACGTGCGCTTCTGCTCTCTTCCTTGCTACCGCGGCGCCCGGCACCGTAGCTGCTCCGAAGCCTTCTACCGCCGGGCCGTGCTGGAGGAGCTTCGCCGCCGCTGTCCCTACACGGACGCAACCATGCGGGACATCCTGCTAAGGGACTGGCAGAGCCGCGCCACCCCCGGGCCAGAGAAGTGGTTGTCGGGGTCCCAAGAGGAAGAAGAATGCCCTTTGGAGCCCGAACAGAGCGGCGGTTTAGATGTACCAGGAGGGGAGCGACAGCTTTGGGCCCGGCTTACCCCCCGGGAGAAGGAGGAGTTCCAGCGGCTGCTAAGAAGCGGCAGAATCGGTGCCCTGGTGCCGGAGTGGAAGCCCTGGTGGATGATCCACGAGGCTGCTCAGCTAGTGCAGGAGGAAGGGATAAATGGGGTGCGAGGCCCAGCATCGCCGGGGGGCGAGAGCAGACCGGAGGATGGCGAGGAGGAGAGAAAACATGAAAGGGTGGCAGCTGCCCAAGGGAAAGCGACAAGAAAGGCAGAGCATCAAGGAACTTCTTCAGAAATCGCACTGACACACCAAAAGCGAAGAGGTGAGCCCCACAAGGGCACTTCTGGGGTCACAGAAATAACTGGATCCCTACTCCAGGCAAAAGAGAACATGCCTCCTATTCCTGCTACAATACCTCGTTTGAGCACCCTGACCCAAACACCATCTCCACTTGTGCCCTTCAGTGTTGTCAATGTACTTTATGCCTACACGTTTAGCCTCAAGCTGTACAATGGGGACCTGAGTGAAGATTTAATGCTGCAGGAGTTTTGTGAGACTGTGTTGGGGGTGTCTGGGGTACTAAACTCCAGGCAGATTTTCAGTTCAACTGCTGAGGCCATGCAAGCAGGCGTCCAGGCTGTGCTGGCTGGGAGGTACACCAGTGACCCCGAAGGACCCTCTGAAGCCATGAAAAGTGTGGCTCATGTACTAATGGGAGAAAACAAGGCCAGCCAGAAGAACTATACTCTAGCAGCTTTATCCCATCTCGCTGGACTACTGAGAAATGCCAAGAAACTGGTGGAGAAAGAATGTAAGAAGAAACTCTTTGAAGCCCAAAAAAAATGTGAATTTCTGCTTGCATGGGCTAATGAGCACGAGGACACGTTAATGCTCCTGGCTGTGGAAGCACAGATGGAATTCAAGATCCACAGGGATAAGTTAAAAGAAATTGAAGTTATTACTAAGGAGTTAGAGAAGGTCTGGGGCAGTAAAAAGCCCCCAGAGAAAAAAGTGCTTATTCAAGAATTGGACTGATGAATGATGTTATTTTGAACTGTCTTTAGTTTGCTTCTGATTCAGGAAACCAAACTGTTATACCCTACCAGAAAATGTCAGGTTCTAAATCCAGAAAAGCCACTGGGCTACAATTATTTGTATTAATGTCAACCTGCACCTTATTCCCCCCACCAAAAAAAAATGATTAAAGGAATATATATATATATTTTTTTTCTGTACACCTGCTCACACAGCAAAAGGATGAGGTTTCGTGATACATTTAGGAAAGGCTTAATTTGTAGACAAAAAGGAAGTGGAACTGGGGAGGTAAGGGGTAGATAATTAGAGGAGTGGGGCAGAATTGAGGACAAGAGTAACTGTTCTCTGCTGCAGGCTCACCTCATCCACTCCTCTTCTCTGGAAGGAAGGGATTAGAGCAGAATACCCCTGCTGCACTGCAGTTTGAAAAGAAATGGTTACACCTGACGGAATTGTGTGTAGAATTCAGAATATTTTAAAAAATGTGCACAGTTTATTTTATAGTGTTTTGTATAGAAGTCCCCATCATAAACCTGAAATCCATCCCTGCCTTTTCCTATCCCAGGCTTGTCAGTTTCCTCTCCCTTTAAATAGACTGATTTCTGTCTGCCTCCAAAGTCTTTTTCCACATCCAGTACTCCAGCCACTCATTCCTTCTCCTCCCCTCCTCAGCTACCATTGTATTTCTCTCCCCAGGCACATCCTCAGGTCTGATTGCTTACACAGAAGTGGTACCCCTTCAACTTCCTGCTTCTATCCTCCTGGCACTCTCTGACCTTGCTTCCCTCCTTACACACACACCTTTGCTTTGGCCCCTTCTCATCCTCAGAGTAGCTGCTCTGCTCACTCTTTCCCTCTTCCCCCTGAAAGGAGGAAGTGACCCTCTGCTTGCTGCGGGAGCTCAGCGGAGGGGGAGAGTGAGCAGAGCCACTGCTACCTTTGCCTGCAATGAATTGTGCAGAATTCACCCAGGAGTAATATTAATTGTTTAAAGAATCGTTTTGTTCCTCAACCTAGTTGTCCCCCTTCCTTATGTGTCTACACCCTAATTGCTTTTATGTTGTAAGCCACATAGTCACCATATGGACAATTAGCGGAATATCAAGCATTATAAATAAATACATCTATCTTGAAAACCTGATTGGCAGGGGTGCCTCCAGGACCATGTTTAGGAAGCACTGGCCTCATGGTTAGAGCAGCAGGCTGGGAATCTCCAAGCCCACAGTAGCTCCTTGTGGCCTTGAGCAAGCAAGCCACTTAATTCTCCATTGTCTTGGGGTGGCTAGGAGTGGTTCTGGCAACCTCATTCCCATGGAAACTGTCTCATAAGCTATTCATGTCTTGATGTATATGCACAGGGGAGAGAATGTAGGTTTATAGTACTACATACCAAGAGTTGCTGCCTGCAATTGAGGTGGAATCCCAAAGAGCAGGAAAAGACTGCCAAAGAAAGTTTTTTTTGCTGGTTTACATTATTTTTCTGTTTGACATTTTAGAAGTTCTTCAAATGAACCAGGTACTATATTAGGACTACATAATATCTCCTGGAATCTCAGAATTTCCTCTTCCATGCCTATGTGAGGGCATGATCAGTTAATGAGTAATACATACCTGATGTAGTAGTACTGAAACATGTGTGTATGATAGCATAGCAGAGACCAAGAGTTAATGAAAACTGATTCCTAAGGGCCAGAATTGGCCACAATTTATATTCAGTGCTCAAAGTTTTTGATTATTCTTTATTTTAAAGTAAACATTGCTGTTAAAGTTTAACTTGAACGTTATCCAGACAGCAGAACCATTGCACTTCTCTACACATCTTCCTTTGCCCCTGATTAAATTACACGTGGACAATTTGCAAGGCCCAAGGGCTGAATAAATAGTGAAACTCACTTTAAAACCCCCAGGAACTTGCCACAGGAAAAATGAATAACTTCACACCTCAAGAACTGTGGACAATGAGGCTTATTTTGTAAGTCTAAGTGCTTTGAAAATAATTTTTTTTTCCTTTTTTTTACTTATGGAGGAAAATATCTTAAGATTTAGCACTGAGAAAAACGTATTATGGAGGTTTTTGGCCAACGATGATGGTTTTGTCTGTTGAGTACTAAGCTTTCTATGAAGAGTCACAGAGTAGCACAGGCTTTTTGAGGTCTTTTCCTCTATAAGTTAAAAAAAAAAAAAAACTTTCTGGCACTAGGTGATATTGTCCACAGTTTGAGGTAAATAGTGGATAAAGGCGGTTGATATTGAGGCATATTTTCAAAGCACTTTGGGAGGCTAAGTTCCATAGGTTTCTATGGAACTTTGGGAGGCTAAGTGCTTTGAAAATAAGCCTCATTGTGTATCTGGATTTTCAAAAGGTGTTTGACAAAGTAACAACTCCAGAAGAAATTGGAGACTCACGGGATAGGAGGTTTTGTCCTATTGTGGATTTAAAAACTGGTTAAAAGGATAAAAAACAGAGAGTAGGCTTAAGCGGTCAGTATTCTCAATGGAGAAGGGTAGATAGTGGGGTTTCCCAGGGGTCTATACTAGGACTGCTGCTTTTTAACACATTTATAAATGATCTAGAGTTGGGAGTAACTAGTGAGGTAATTAAATTTGCTGCTGACACAAAGTTATTAAAAGTTGTTAAATCGCAAGAGGATTGTGAAAAATTACAAGAGTACCTTACGAGACTGGGAGACATGGCGTCTCAATGGCAGATGACGTTTAATGTGAGCAAGTGCAAAGTGATGCATGTTGGAAAGAGGAACCCGAACTATAGCTACGTAATGCAAGGTTGCATGTTAGGAGTCACCAATTAAGAAAGGGATCTCAGCGTCGTCGTTGATATGTGGAAACCCTCTGCTCAGTGTGCTACTGCAGCTAAGAAAGCAAATGGAATGTTAGGTATTATTAGGAAAGGAATGGAAAACAAAAGTGAGGATGTTATAATGCCTTTGTATCGGTCCTATGTGCAACCACACCTCGAATATTGTGTTCAATTCTGGTCACCACATCTCAAAAAAAGATACAGTGGAATTAGAAAAGGTACAGGGAAGGGTGACAAAAATGATAAAGGGGATGGGACGACTTCCCTATGAGGAAAGGCTGAAGCATCTAGGGCTCTTCAGCTTGGAGAAAAGACAGCTGAGGGGAGATGATAGAGATCTATAAAATAATGAGTGGAGTGGAATGGGTAGATGTGACTCATTTATTCTTCCAAAAATACTAGGAATAGTGGGCACACGATGAAGCTACAAGGTAGTAAATTTAATATGAAACAGAGAATATTTTTCTTCACTCAACGTGTAATTAAACTCTGGAATTTGTTGCCAGAGAATGTGGTAATGGCAGTTAGCTTAGCGGGGTTTTAAAAAGGTCTGACCGGCTTCCTAAAGGAAAAGTCCATAGACCATTATTGCATTGATGGGGAAAATCCACTGTTAGTTCTGGGATAAGCAGCATAAAATGTATTGAACGTTTTTGGGATCTTGCCAGGTATTTGTGACCTGGATTGACCACTGTTGGAAACAGGATGCTGGGCTTGATGGACCTTTGGTCTGTCCCAGTGTGACAATACTTATGTACTTTGCCATCCACATCCTGGCTGAAAGGATACACGGGCTCTACAGCGCACATACTTTGAGCCAGATTGCAAAGGTGAGCTTTTTAAAGGAAGAGGTGCAGCACACACACATTCCATTTTCAAAATTATACTCCCTCCTCATTTGCCACCACACATGGCAGGTACAGAGTATATGGGAAATTTTAACATAGTTTCCCTTTCCTAATCAGTTTGATGGAATCCATGTTGACAATTCACTAAAAACTTTCTGCAGTAAAGGGGTAATTTTATAATAGGGTGTTTATGGTGAAAGGCCAAAAAGCTGCCTGTTTTATGAAGGCTGATATTTAAGCCCCAAACCCTCAAATTAACTATGGAAGTAATATTCAGACTGCATATCAGTATTTCTGTAAACAATGACTGCCAGAGCTGGATAAATTAGTCGATCCCTATCCAGGTAACACCACTGAAGATCTGGGTACTTAGCAGCCTGCCAGTAGTTAGAGGTGTTACTGGATATCCCTCACCCCACCTTTTTGCTGTGCTAAGAGAACCTGATAGCGACTATCAGTGGTGCCTGAGTAACACCCAACCCCACCCCAGTGGATTCTGGGACTAATGACATTGCCAGTGCTCTTTACTCAAATATTTAGCAGTACTGTTCGGGTATGAGCCATTGAATCAGTGGTGTACCTACCTTGGTTGTCACCTGGGGTGGAAATTCCTCCTCCCCCCTCTCCCACTCCTCCGAGGAAATGGTGCCCTAAGGAGGTTTGATAACAGGAGACAGCATGAGCCCATCTGCTTCATTATGTGGACTGAAGACAGTAGGCAGAGCTTGTTGCCATATCAAGTTAATTGTTTTGGATGTACCAAGATAGCGACAGCTGCTGAATTGGGGAGAATTAAAACCTCCTTAAGTGGAGACCGGCTTCAGCCTTGTGACATCATGCCATCACCTTTTATCATTTTGGCAGCACGGAGCAGTCACACAGCTGTCTACTCTGCCGGTCCCCAATAGCCACATGACTGCTTAGCGCAGCCCCTGGCTGCCTGCACCCAGGGCAGACCGCCCTGGCCTTGGTACACCATTGCACATCTGGCTTTGGCCTGGTCAGCAGGATTTAACCAAGCAGGAGTAGTTCCAGCCCACTTAAACCACTTAGCATATCAACCCTTACATGAATAAAATGAAACAGCAATTGGAGTGCACCTACAAATGCCAATTTCAATGTGCTTTACTGATTACATCATCACCTTCTATTTGTTTCTCTACTGGACTTGGCGGCCGCCTTTACGGTACTATTTAAGCCACATTGCACCTGCAAATAGGTGGGAAAATGTGGGATACAAATGTAATAAATAAATTAAACTGGTGCTGGTTTGATAAAGCCTGTGTAATTCATGTGTCACACAGTGTCTCCAAAGAAAAGCTTTAAAATGTCACTTCAAAAAGTATCACTACAATGTCTAAAAGAAATTATTGACTAAAATACATAGCTTAATTACACATTAAAGATAGTAATGTTTCAGCAACAACTGAACTATTGAAATAATGCTAGTCAGACCCACCACCAACTGTGTGAACAGGTCCTGCAATAAAGTCTGAAAAAAAATGGGGGTGATTTAATTCTGATGAAACCATTAGCTCTTGTATCCACTCTCTCAGGAGAAAAAGACTTCAAGTGACTACTGAGGTCTTTTTCTCCTGAGAGAGTGGATACAAGAGCTAATAGTTTAATCAGAATTAACTCACCCACATTTTTTAGTAATGTTTCAGCAAACTGCTTGCTTCAAGGTTCTTTGCTCTGTACCAATCCATTAGCAAACTCTTGGGAGTTCAAGACACAGCTCCCCTTCACTGCTCCAGTGTTCTGGTTTCATACATAGTATCAATCAAATCAGGCACACTGCCACCATTCTGATAGATTATAAAGGCAACATTGATGTCTACAATCATTCCAAACAGCACACAAATCCACATGGACAACTTTATACCTGCTTATTTTATAAAATACACACACACATTGGAACTCTGCTTTCATTCCAAACTACATCCCTGGGAATACCAATATGCAGCCTGATTTGGCATGCATACACACCTATTCAGTGTTATGAGGCCTTTTCCATGTATAAAGCATGCTTTGTAAAATTACTGGCCAAAAATATGCAGACCACTGAAAATTAGTCCCTAAACATACATGACAAATAAAGCACATAGAGTGTAGCTTAGAAAAGCAGCTGGCTTTTATCAGGCCCACTGCTCTTTTTCTTTATTAGGTTAAAAACATGAATGAGACACCTTTGGAGCATTTTCTCAGCCAATCAACTGAGACTGCTACAGTGATGAAATAGTTTTTATTTTGGGTATAAGGAGGTGTGAGCAAAATCAGCTACTTAACTGTTCCTTTGGAACTATAATTTATTTTCCTTTTTAGTTTGTTGATCTAGACAAAAATCAAATGATGCAGACATTGCTACATATGAAGGCCTTCACTCTCACTTTACAGAGAGCCACCGTAATCCTTTTTGACCACTTTTGTCATAATGAAACCTTATTCCTCGCTGTTGCACCTGCTCGTTCCTTTCATGTCTGTCCCAGCACATAATGTAACTACAGCTTAGGTAGGCGAGGAGGAGCTGGTAGCATCTCACTTTTCTCAAGCCCCCTTTCCGATTTTAGTAATAACAGATTTGAGGCCTTCAACCTTCTCCATGGGTGAAGAATAGGCTGAGGCTCTGCTTTCAGTAAATATAGGGAAAGATGCGGTAGGGCACCCGGCTGCAGTACTCCTGCCAGGCTAAGCCATACTTCCTCAGGCACTGGTGCTCATCTCTTGCCTCACGATGAACCAACAGGACAGTGAAATAGATAACATAGAAATAAGGTAGGATGTGGGTCACACCTGGAGAGGGAGACAGGCCATGAGACAATAAGTACCTAAATATGCACCTTCTGTTTACAAGATAGACAGCTTAGATGGAAATTCCTGCACTAACACAGAGGGGGCCATCTTACTTAATAGTGATGCCAAAAGACATAAAGTTAGTTCGCTTAGCTAAAAAAAAGCACCTGATGCAGGTCGATCTTGTGGAGTGCAGCCAGGCCCGGTCTTGCTCACAGTGCAGCTGTGGCTTTTTGATTTAGTTAAGAAAATCCACTGCTGTGATGAAGGCAAACTAAGGCTTAGACAAACTAATGGCAGTTGCTATGACTCTATACATGCAATATTTTAAAACATCACACTACAGTTGTACTGAAATGTGGACTTAATGGCTGCTAACAGCAGTTAAACAGCAAGCTCTTGTTTATGTCACAACACTTAAGATACTGCCATTCACAGAGCAGCAAGGCAGTTTACAGAAGTTTTGGACCCACTATTTAGGCAGCTACAGTGTTCTCGGATATTCAATGCCAGGCCATGTCCAGGCACTGGCATTAAATATCTGAGCATATACAGCTAGATAAATCATAGTTAAGTGCAATATTCAGCACTTAGTTAATATGAACCACATCAAGAAAGAACTGTGGTTTATGAGCTCCTGTTTATGGGGTTATCCTAGGTAGTAAGGCTGGCTCAAGGGACAGTGGTGCTCTGAGCCAATTTTTTTCATTGGCACCCTGCCCCAAGTCTGGCACCTGTACCTCCACTCTGTGCTCCCCTCCCTTGCCTGTGATCCAGTATTTCCCCCTCTCGCACAAGAGCCCCCTCCCTGGCTGAGATAAAGCACTGGGTCAGGGTGCTGTTGATAAAGGGCGCCAAAATTCCAGTCCAGCATCCATCCCTCCAGGTAGGCCAACTGGAATTTTGGCGCCCTTTCTTGCCAACGCCCTGGGCCAGGTTAAGCCAGCACTGTTAGCCAGTTAAGTGCTGACAACACTCGCAGAATGCCCACAAAGTGGCCAGTTTTAGCTTCAGCAAAAATATTCAGTTAAGTACCACTGAATATTCCTGGATAGCCCTGGCCAGCAATTTTAACAGCCAGGAGCCTTTCTGGCTCTTTAGAATATTGACCCCCTTTATCTGTATATTCGTCACTGGAATCAGGGAACAAAGAGAAGGTGGTTAGAAAAATGGAGGCACTCATGTTAGCCAAAATGTGGAGAATACCTTTCCAGAGTTGGTAACTCTGTCCAGGCTTGTATGAAGAAATGCAAGCGGGGAGGCAAGATGGCAATTGTTGGCATAAGAAATGTAAAAGGAGGTGGAAGGAGACTCACCACAGGGCAGGGACCAGGCCAAGGCCATGATGAGGTCTCCCAGGTAGTTGGGATGACGAACAAAGCCCCACCAGCCTGACACTAGGAGGTGCTTCCCGGTGGCAGTGGGGATGGTCTGCAGACCTGGAGCAAGGAGAAAGGAACGTTAGCCTAATACAGGGGATGATACGGAATATAGCAACTAAACATGAGATGAAGACTGTATAGAAGAAGATGCTTTAAAACCCAGTTATACAAAGAGTTGATGCCTGGCAAGTAAACAGATGAAAAGCAAGATTCACAATTTTAAACCAAAACAAGCAAAATTTAGATCGCAAAGATACAGTAGGACAAAAGGCTAATCTGTTGGAACCCTGCAGGAAAAACAAGGAAAATGAGACCCAAGACATGGAGCAGTTTTACCTCTCTTCCATCTCGGGGTAAATTTCCAACTCCCAAAATATACAGACATCATTCTAAAAGTTAAACTATTCTTGCACACGTCAGGTTAACATAGAACCAATGTCATGATCCTAAAAGAGAGCTTCCAATGTTTAACCGGTACTTGAAAAACCCAATCCCAGTCCCATTTCAAGGCAGAGGAAGCCAAATCTAGTACAGAAGGCAACCAAAATGATAAAAGTGGATGGGACGACTTCCCTATGAAGAAGGGCTAAAGAGGCTAGGGCTCTTCAGCTTGGAGAAGAGAGGGCTGAAGGGAGACATGATAGAGATCTATAAAATCCTGAGTGGAGTGGAACAGGTAGACATGAATAACTTGTTTATTCTCCAAAAATACAAGGACTAGGGGCACCCAATGAAGCTACTATGTAATAAATTTAAATCAGAGAAAATATTTCTTCACTCAACATGTAATTAAACTCTGGAATTTGTTGGTAAAGCAGTTGGCTTAGCAGGGTTTAAAAAAAGGATTTGCATAATTTCTTGAAAGAAAGGTCCATAAGCCATTATTAAGATGGACTTGGGAAAATCCAATGCTTATTTCTTAGATAAGTAGCATAAAATCTGTTTGACTGCTCTGGGATCTTGCCAGGTACTTGTGACCTGGATTGGCCACTACTGGAAACAGGACACTGGGCTTGATGGATCTTTGGTTTGTCCCAATATGGCAACACTTAGGCCTCAGAGGTTTCGGTATTGCCAACACACCATCCTTTATTCTCTCAGGAACAAATACAATGGAGGACGTGACAAGGACAAAGATGGGCAGATTGATTCCAGGGAGGCTACTTCTCCCCAGAAACCAACTGGATCTGGCTGCTGGTGGCCAGATATGTGCAACAAGGGACTGGGATGAAGTAGGCTGAATATCTGAGCAACAACTCTGCTTTTGTTAGTTATTGAAACTATGAGAAAGCTTGTCAGTAAAACATGAGGATGGGGGGGGGGGGGGGGGAAGGCTGGGTGCTAGTTTAAGCAATGGCTCTTCTCTACTTATAAAAAGGTAGAGAAGCAATCTGTCTTGGATAAAAGAAGGGACGTTCTACACTTGTTCACACATTTAAGGATATATCCTTGGCAAGATGGACAGGGATAACTAGACAAAATGGACAGGTCAACCAGGGGCAGCAGAACACCTTCTAGCTGGAGGGACCAAACAAATATCCATCCCCAGCCCCTAAAGTTCTCTAGTCATTGATACTGAGTTTGGGAAAAATATTGGTAAGCCCATGGTTCCATTGACCCACCCCAGGTGGTGGAGATGAAAACGGTAATGGAATTAAAACATGCGTGGGATAAACACAAAGGAATCCTGTTTAGAAGGAATGGTTCCATGGAATCTTAATGGAGATTGGGTGGCAACGCTGATAATTAGGAAACAAAACGGGAACTGGGCAGTCTTCTACAGTCTATGCCCTGATCGTGATTGAATAGATAGGGATGGGCTGGAGTGTAAATTTTAAGGGGCTTCAACATTAGCTTCAGAACTTAGTACAAGAACAATACTGGGCAGACTTCTATGGTCTGTGCCTTGAGAAAGGCAAGGACAAATCAAACTCTGGTATACATATAAAGTATCACATACCATGTATAATTAGTTTATCTTGTTGGGCAGATTGGATGGACCGTATAGGTCTTTATCTACTGTCATTTACTATGTTATTATGTATTCCACTTCCTATGGGGCCATCAGATGTTTAATCTGCTGTTATCTGCTATGTTACTTCAAGCCCCCAGGTAAGTGAAACATTAAATACTTCTACACAATAGGAAAAAAGGGATAATATCTGGAAAGCAGTGTATACTAATGCCCTTAGTATGGGGAAAAATGTTCTAGAGGTGGTGATGGAAGAGATCAATTTGGATTCAGTGGTGGTCACAGAGATATGGTTCATGGAAAACCATGACTGGGCTATAGTCGGTTCAGGAAAGACAGAGTAGGAAGAAATGGTGGGGGAATAGCATATGTTAAATATTAATATCAAAGCAACAGAATTGCAGGACTTATGGGGTAAGGAAGAGGCACTATGGTCAATCTGGAAATAGGGAATGGGAAGTCTATTTCCACTGCTATGATATACAGAGGTCTCCTTCATAGGCAGAAATGGATTAAAAAGCATTCAAAATATAGCTCTAAACAGGGAAGTACTACTAATAGGTAACTTTAATTTGATTGGGTGCATCCCTTTTGTGGGATCATCTAAAAGTAGGGAGATCCTGGATTCTCTACAGGGAGAACTATTCCAGTAGTTGGTAATAGAACCCACAAAGGCTGGGACCCATGCTGGACTCAGTACTTATAGTCAGTGGCGTAGGAAGGGCGGCGCGGTGGGGGCCCCAGAGGGGGAGGTATCTCTGTCACACACACTCTCTCTCTCTCACAGTCAGTGTCTTTCTCTCTCTCACATTCACTCTCTATGTGTCACACAGTCACTCTCAAACACATCGACATGAGCTCCCCACCCCAGGAGAGACGCATCCGTAGTCAGCACTTTTTGTGGCTGAGGAATTTGGAAAGGACGTCCCAGAGTCAAATTGGACCAAATCGTCCACCAATACAGGGATTTGAGAAAACTCGTGGACAGATGGATCACGTCTTCTAGATCCCCAGCAGCCTGAAACCACTGGGAAGCTAGGGTCCATTGAGCAGATCGCATGTGAAGGTGGGCCATGGGAGTCACATGAACTGTGGAGGCCATGTGGCCCAGCAATCTCAACATCTGCCGAGCTGTGATCTGCTGGGACGCTCGCACCTGCGAGACGAGGGACAACAAGTTGTTGGCTCTCATCTCTGGGAGATAGGCACGAGCCGTCCGCGAATCCAGCAGAGCTCCTAAGAATTCTAGTCTCTGCACTGGGAGAAGGTGGGACTTTGGATAATTTATCACAAACCCCAGTAGCTCCAGGAGGCGAATAGTCATCTGCATGGACTGTAGAGCTCCTGCCTCGGATGTGTTCTTCACCAGCCAATCGTCGAGATAAGGGAACACATGCACTCCCAGTCTGCGAAGCGCCGCTGCTACTACAGCCAGGCACTTCGTGAACACTCTGGGCGTAGCGGCGAGCCCAAAGGGTAGCACACAGTACTGGAAGTGACGTGTGCCCAGCTGAAATCGCAGATACTGCCTGTGAGCTGGCAGTATCGGGATGTGTGTGTAGGCGTCCTTCAAGTCCAGAGAGCATAGCCAATCGTTTTCCTGGATCATGGGTAGAAGGGTGCCCAGGGAAAGCATCCTGAACTTTTCCTTGACCAGATATTTGTTCAGGGCCCTTAGGTCTAGGATGGGACGCATCCCCCCTGTTTTCTTTTCCACAAGGAAGTACCTGGAATAGAATCCCAGCCCTTCTTGCCCGGATGGCACAGGCTCGACCGCATTGGCGCTGAGAAGGGCGGAGAGTTCCTCTGCAAGTACCTGCTTGTGCTGGAAGATGTAAGACTGAGCTCCCGGTGGGCAATTTGGAGGCTTGGAGGCCAAATTGAGGGTGTATCCTTGCCGGACTATTTGAAGAACCCACTGATCGGAGGTTATGAGAGGCCACCTTTGGTGAAAAACTTTTAACCTCCCCCCGACCGGCAGATCGCCCGGCACTGACACGTTGATGTCGGCTATGCTCTGCTGGAGCCAGTCAAAAGCTCGCCCCTTGCTTTTGCTGGGGAGCCGAGGGGCCTTGCTGAGGCGCACGCTGCTGACGAGAGCGAGCGCGCTGGGGCTTAGCCTGGGCCGCAGGCTGTCGAGAAGGAGGATTGTACCTATGCTTACCAGAAGAGTAGGGAACAGTCTTCCTTCCCCCATAAAAACGTCTACCTGTGGAGGTAGAAGCTGAAGGCTGCCGGCGGGAGAACTTATCGAAAGCGGTATCCCGCTGGTGGAGCTGCTCTACCACCTGTTCGACCTTCTCTCCAAAAATATTGTCCGCACGGCAAGGCGAGTTCGCAATCCGCTGCTCGATCCTATTCTCCAGATCGGAGGCACACAGCCATGAGAGTCTGCGCATCACCACACCTTGAGCAGCGGCCCTGGACGCAACATCAAAGGTATCATATACCCCTCTGGCCAGGAATTTTCTGCACGCCTTCAGCTACCTGACCACCTCCTGAAATGGCTTGGTTTGCTCAGGAGGGAGCTTGTCCACCAAGCCCGCCAACTGCCGCACATTGTTCCGCATGTGTATGCTCGTGTAGAGCTGGTAAGACTGAATTTTGGCCACGAGCATAGAGGAATGGTAGGCCTTCCTCCCAAAGGAGTCTAAGGTTCTAGAGTCCTTGCCCGGGGGCGCCGAAGCATGCTCCCTAGAACTCAGCCTTCTTTAGGGCCAAATCCACAAGTCCAGAGTAATGAGGCAACTGAGTGCGCATCAGCTCTGGGTCCCCATGGATCTGGTACTGGGACTTGATCTTCTTGGGAATGTGGGGATTACTTAGAGGCTTGGTCCAGTTCGCCAGCAATGTCTTTTTTAGGACATGATGCATGGGTACTGTGGACGCTTCCTTAGGTGGAGAAGGATAGTCCAGGAGCTCAAACATTTCAGCCCTGGGCTCGTCCTCCACAACCACCGGGAAGGGAATGGCCATAGACATCTCCCGGACAAAGGCCGCAAAAGACAGACTCTCGGGAGGAGAAAGCTGCCTTTCAGGGGAGGGAGTGGGATCAGAAGGAAGGCCATCAGACTCCTCGTCAGAGAAATATCTGATGTCCTCCTCCTCCTCCCACGAGGCCTCACCATCGGTATCAGACACAAGTTCGTGAACCTGTGTCTGAAGCCGTGCCCGGCTCGACTCCTTGGAAACACGGCCACGGTGTGAGCGTCGAGAGGTAGACTCCCTCGCCCGCACCGGCGAAGCTCCCTCCGCCGACGTCGTCGGGGAGCCTTCCTGGGAGGCACCGATGTCGGAGACCTCACCCCGGGCAAGGGGCCAGCCGGTGCCTCACTCGACGGTACCAGTGGCGCAAGCACCCCCGGTACCGGAGGGGAAGGGCGCAACAGCTCTCCCAGGATCTCTGGGAGAACGGCCCGGAGACTCTCGTGCAGGGCGGCTGTGGAGAAAGACATGGAAGCCGATGCAGGTGTCGAAGTCAGAGTCTGTTCCGGGCGTGGAGGCTGTTCCGGGCTGTCCAAGGTGGAGCGCATCGACACCTCCTGAACAGAGGGTGAGCGGTCCTCCCGGTGCCGATGCCTACTGGGTGCCAACTCCCTCGGCGACCCAGAGCTCTCGGTACCGACGCGGGAAG
This sequence comes from Microcaecilia unicolor, assembly GCF_901765095.1. Lineage (NCBI taxonomy): Eukaryota > Metazoa > Chordata > Amphibia > Gymnophiona > Siphonopidae > Microcaecilia > Microcaecilia unicolor. Next base: position 124,600,795 of record NC_044041.1, on the reverse strand, counting down.
GAGACCGGTGTCGATGCTTCTTTGACTTTTTCAAACGAAGCATGTCACCGGAGCTTCCCGGTACCGACGAGGAGGACGTAGAATCCAGCCGTCGCTTCCTCGGGGCCGAGGCCGAAGAAGGTCGGTCTCGGGGGGGCTGTACCGCAGGAGCCCTCAGGGTAGGGGGAGACCCACCCGAAGGCTCACCGCCACCAGCAGGGGAATGGACAGCCCTCACCTGCACTCCAGTCGAAGCACCACCGTCCGACGACATCAGCACTAGTGGAGGTCCCGGTACCACCGACGCCGACGCAGCCTTCCGATGTCTCGGCCCCGACGATGCAGAGGGTTGATGCCTCGATGCAATCGATACAGTCGCAGCCGAGGGCGGATGTCTTGACGCTGTCGACGTCGATGCACTCGATACTCCCGGTGCCGATGCCGACGAAGAGCCCGAGAACAACACGTTCCACTGGGCCAATCTCGCTACCTGAGTCCTTTTTTGTAAAAGGGCGCAATGACTACAGGCCTGCGGGCGGTGCCCAGCCCCCCAGACACTGAAGACACGACGCGTGCCTATCAGTGAGCGAGATTACCCGGGCGCACTGGGTGCACTTCTTGAAGCCGCTGGGAGACTTCGATGACATGGGCGGAAAAATCACGCCGGCGAAATCAAAACTCGTAATTGCGGTAAGGCACCAAAAAGAGAGGGAGAAAAAACTCGACCCGAGGCCTCAAAAGGGCCTACCCCGAAAACGAAAGAAAACTTAACGGGGCAAAAAACTAGAAATACGGGAAGGGGAAAAAGACCGAAAGGCCCTTCTCCGAAATCCCTTACTTTTTTTTTTTTTTTTAGAAGTCAAAAGACGCGCGAGGGTCAACTTAAGGGGCGCGAACGGCGCAAACACGACCGTACCGAGCGTGGACAAAAGAAGACTGACGAACACGAGCCGGTTCGGGCGGGAAGACGGCTGCGCATGCGCGGTGCGCATGGGCGCGCGAGGACTAGCAAAGGCCTTTGCTAGTGAAGTTTCCGATTGGAGGGGCTGCCGTGGACGTCACCCATCAGTGAGAACAAGCAGCCTGCTTGTCCTCGGAGAATATTTTTTTCTAGGGCAGAATTCCTAAACATAAAAGGATTAAGTAGTTCGCTTAAGCAGTTTGGCACTTACCTGCCACCCGAGGATCTGTGGGATTCCTCCGGAAGCAGTTCTTCTGGGAATTTGCCCCTCGGAAGATGGCGTAGCCCATGGCTAGGAGTGGCAGCAGGAAGAAAAATTTCAGAATACTTCAGTGACACTGCAAAAGCAGCAGCCAGAGCTAAGATGGTTCTGAACAGGCGAGGTAAGAGAAGATGGAGGGGAGAATGGGCCTTGGGCATTTCACATCATACAAACATTTTCTTTACCAGGGTGTAGAGAGATCAGTGCCACTCCAATAGCTCAATTATTCAGAATATCAAATCTGACATCTCCTAGGTCTGTGCTTTTCTTAGTCTTATTCCTAGGTTTCCTTCCCTTCCCCTTTAGAAAGTCTACTGCTTATATTTTCACACTTTTATCAGGGGATACAAGCTTTTAATTATGGAGAAGCTTTTAATTATGGTAAGCCCTCTATTTCTGGGAAACAACCTTTGGTTAGCTTTTCAGCTACATTCAGGATTTACATTATCTTAACACATGGAACAACCTCCCAGGGCAGATTTCTGCAAGCTGTAGAGGATCTTCAACACTAGGAAAATTAGGTTGTATCAAGTATAGAATGGGTACAGAGGATCCCCAATGGTGGGCGAGTAAAGCCTGAAATGGGCACCAAGGATCCCTGCTGGAAGGGGAACAAAAAAGGTAAAAACAAGATTGAGATGGAGTGGTATCAGCAGGGTGGGAGAGTAGGCAGAGGCCTTTATCTTTTTACAGATAATTTTTTTTCTCTCACCAAACAGATGGATAAACAGGAATCTCATGTGCAACAGAATGAAAGTCACGTACTATTCAGCACTATGATCCCAATGGCAGACAGCGCACCGAGCTCATGTGGATGGTTCACCAAGAAATACGCCTGCAAGCTATAAGTGAAGGGCACCCAAGCCAGGTCTCCAAACACCAGCATGAATCCAAAACCATCATGGACAATGTCCATTGTAGTCAGAATGGCCTCCTAACAGAGAGATTAAAAAGGACATACCAAGATTACAAGAGACCATGGGATGAACCTAAGGAGACACATGCACTATAGAGATCTTAAGGCAGAAGACAAACCTCACTGAAGGAGACGTCATAGCATAACCCCAGGAGACACATCTACTGTAAAGACCTCAAAGCAACCCCAAGATATATCCACTAAAGATATCTTAAGGAAGAAGTCAGTCTCTGTGGACTGTATCCCCATAAAAAAAGCAAAATACTAAATTAAAATAAGATCATATCTGACAAGACTTCCTACCTCATTCCAAAGAGCATCCACCACATACAGCAGCTGGAAAGCATTGACTAGCATCATGGCTAGTGAAGGACTGCCCCTCAGCTCTGTCTCCTTCACTAGCATAGCCAGGTTTATCAAGGCCTAGGAGAAGCAGCAGAGGGACATATTAACCACATTTTGTTTTTTTAATTTCAATAAGGGTTTTATTAAAACACAGTCAAAATAAACAAGCCTACAAGGCCAACTCGTACATAACACCATACAGCAAAGCATAGGAGCCAACTTTTCAAAATTATTGGGGGTGCTAAGCCCAATGGAAATGACCCCTCCCTGGACACATACAAGGAATTTTCTCAATATTGGGGGTGCTCAAGCACCCACAGAGTCGTACAAAATACAATGTCAGGAGAAGAATTCCCAAGTGTAACAGAAACCTCAAAAGTTTTTGGTATGTCATAAAACCCCTAACACCCATACTCCACCACATTAACCATATTTTTCACCAGTAAAAAAAAAAAAAAAATACTTTTGTGGGGCAAAGGGGGGGGGGGGGGCTTGAGTCCCTTCCCTCTCTTTGGGTCTTGTTTACTAAGCATCCCCCCCCCCATAGATACAAAATAGTAACATAGTAAATAATGGCAGTTAACCAGCATGGCCTATCTAGTCTGTCCATCAAGACCGCTAAGTGTGCACCTGTAAATCCATCCGGGTTTACCCCTCCTTTTTTTTGTCCTTAAGGTTGTAACTGATGCCCAGTAAATCCATGTGGGATTCCTCCCCCCCCCCCCCCCCATGTTTTTTCTTAAGGTTGTAATTGATCCCAGTGCAATCTATCACCTCCCAAATCTTTTTTTAAATTATTCTTCTTTAAGTGTGAAAATTATTTGTTTTACTGTGAGTGGAAACGAGCATAAGATTAGATCATAAGAGTTGCCCTATTGGGCCAGACCAATCTAGTCCAGTATCTTTTTTTCCATCTTCATGCCATATAGAGAACCTCTGTTTATCCTATGCCTCTTAAAATTCCAACACTGTTTTTGACCCCGGTGGAAGAGCATTCTAGGCATCCACCACCCTCTCTGTAAACAAGCATTTCCTGATGTTGCTTTTACAAGTTTCAATAATGTTATTAATAAATTTGTGCATTAACATTTAACATAGTAATTAACAATATTTTACATTCCATCAAACCCATTCCTAATAGTTCCAAATCTTGAACATTGCATCTCCCCTCTCACATGGATTTAAACCATGAATATTATAGAGAGTGGAGATTTTGTTTTTTATCATCTTCCTTGAGGTTTCACTCTCTTGTAAAGGGATATTAACGCTTCCTTTCTTTTGCTGGTTATGCCTCTCTCTGTAGCTTTGTATCCTTCTGGCTATGGCCACCACCTTGTCACACTGTTTTGCCAACTTGAGATCCTCAGACACTTATCACCCCAAGATCTCTTTTCTGGTTCGTGGATATCAGCCTCTTGCTCCCATCAATACAACTCCTTTAGATTTCTGAACCCCAAAATGACAAAACAACATCTTTAGTAATCAGGCTTTATGTTTTATCTTTTAAAAAAAATGTATTACCATATTTTGGAAATTATGCTCTCAGGAGTGACATGACATACCCAGCCAATGAGGCCTGGCCTCAGCTCGCAGAAATACTTCAGGTCAAATGTCCCAAGGCGGGGATTCAGCTCATGGCCGATGAAGAAATCATACACAAGATTCCCTTTAAGTGCAAAAAAATAAATAAATAATTAAAATCATGTAAGGACAGGAGAGATTCCATAAAGATCTAATAATGAGAACATTATGGTTATTTTGGGAAGAGTCTCTTTCCCCCCATGTGCCTCCGATAATCTCCTGTTCTGCCACAGACTTTGGTCAAGTCATTTTGGTCTCCATTTTCCTGGGGGGGGGGGGGGGGGGGGGGGGGGGATAATTTCATAACAGGACACCTATGTGAAATTGAAAAAAACCCCACCTTTTTATTAAAAGTGAAAGATGCCTATATTCCTTCATAAATAGGGTTACCATATGTCTGGATTTACCCGGACATGTCCTCTTTTTGAGGACATGTCCGGGCAACCGGGTGGGTTTTGCCAATCTGCCCATTTGTCTGGATTTCTGGACAAATGGGCAGGCTGGTGGGTGGACAAACGGGCCGATTGCTAGCCTCCCCTCCCCTTACTTACTACTGCCCTGGTGGTCTAGTAACCTCTTCCGCCCTCGGGACAGGAAAGAGCCCCCTCTTTCCTGCCCGGAGCGCTGCCCTGCATGCATCCTTCCTGTTGCTGATCTTGGCGCCGATTCAAAATGGCCGCCGAGAGTTGACGTGACCTTGCGAGATCAGCAACAGGAAGGATGCATGCAGGGCAGCGCTCCGGGCAGGAAAGAGGGGGGGCTTTTTCCTGCCCCGAAGAGGTCACTAGACCACCAGGGCAGTAGTAAGGTAAGGGGAGGGGGGTGATGGGGTGTGTGACAGGGGGGGGGGGAAATGTGACAAGGGGTGGAGCGAGGGCGTGAAAGGGGCAGGGTGGGTGTGAAAGGGGGCGGGACATGTGTCCTCCTTTTTGGGGGACAAAATATGGTAACCCTATTCATAAAATTCCCTCATAACCACTCCCTTGTAGCAAACAGATTTACTGCTGCTGCAAAGTTGATACTGAAAGAACTCAAACATGAAATTGCTGATTTGTTAGTGATCTGTAACCGGTCATTAAAATCATCCATAGTACCTTAAGACTGGGGTGCCCAAGTGGTGATCTGAAAATTATAGACTGGTAAGCCTGACTTCAGTGCCAGGGGAGAAAAAGAAATAGTGGAAATTATAAAGAATAACATTACAGAACACAGACAAACACGGACTAATGGGACAGAGTCAGCATGAGTTCAGCCAAGGGAAGTCTTGCCTCACCAATTTTCTTAATTTCTTTGAAGGCGTAAATAAACATGTGGATAAAGGTGAGCTAGTTGATATAGTGTCAAAAGCTTTCTGAAAATCCAGATACAAAAGTTCCTCATGAGAGACTCCCAATGAAATTAAAAAGTCATGAGATAGGAGGCAATGTTCCTCTGTGGATTAGTAATTAGGTATTTGTTCAGAAAACAGAGGGTAGGGTTAAGGTAAAATTATGTATAATCATACCTGATAATTTTCTTTCCATTAATCATAGCTGATCAATCCATAGACTGGTGGGTTGTGTCCATCTACCAGCAGGTGGAGATAGAGAGCAAACTTTTGCCTCCCTATATGTGGTCATGTGCTGCCGGAAACTCCTCAGTATGTCGATATCAAAGCTCCATCCGCAGGACTCAGCACTTAGAGAATTACACCCACGAAGGGACACTCTGCCCAGCTCACCACCGCCGAAACGGGGGAGGGGAATTAACCCAGCTCATCCCCACACAAGTGGGGGAGGGGAATCCGTCCAGCTCATCCCCGCGGAGCGGGGGAGGGACACCACACCCGCCGATGCGGGGGGATCTGGCTTATCCTGCAAACGCAACCGCGGGAGGAGCTGACTGACCCTAACACCGCCGAAGCGGGAGGGGTACAAAGCTGCCCTACAGCCGCACGAAGCGGGAGGGAGTGCCGGCAGAATTTATGTCTCAATCCAGCCCCGTAAAACGGAGGGGAGAGGAATGCAGCAGCTCACTGTAACACAAACTCGTCTCAACTCTTGAAGAATCCAAGTGAAAGAAGAACTTGAACACGAAGTCCTCCTGAAGTAACTGAAGGCTAAACTTGAACCTAAAATTCAACCAGAATATAAACAGTACAGATATCTGGGAGGGGCTATGGATTGATCAGCTATGATTAATGGAAAGAAAATTATCAGGTATGATTATACATAATTTTACCTTCCATATCATCAAGCTGATCAATCCATAGACTGGTGGGATGTACCGAAGCAGTACTCACCCAGGGCGGGACATAGAAATCCCTGACCTCAACACTGAAGCTCCAAACCGGGCCTCCGCCCGTGCAGCCACAGTCAAACGGTAATGCTTGGAGAATGTATGAGCCGAAGCCCACGTTGCCGCCTTGCATATCTCTTCCAGGGAGACGGATCCGGCCTCTGCCATCGAGGCCGCCTGAGCTCTCGTGGAGTGAGCCTTCAGCTGGATAGGCGGCACCTTCCCCGCGGCCACATAAGCCGCTGCAATGGCTTCCTTGACCCATCTTGCCACTGTAGGCTTAGCAGCCTGCAGACCCTTACGAGGACCTGCAAACAGGACAAACAGATGATCCGATTTCCGGAAATCATTGGTCACTTCCAAGTATCTGATGATGACTCGTCTCACATCCAGATATTCAAGAGCGGAGTACTCCTCTGATTAGTCCTCCCTACGAAAGGAAGGGAGACAGAGCTGCTGATTCACATGGAAGCGAGAACCAATCTTGGGCAGGAAGGCAGGCACTGTGCGCATAGTCACTCCTGCCTCAGTGAACTGCAGAAAAGGCTCTCGACATGAGAGCGCCTGGAGCTCGGAAACTCTTCTGGCTGAAGTGATAGCCACCAAAAAGACTGCTTTCAACGTCAGGTCTTTCAGAGATGCCCTCGACAAGGGTTCCAAAGGCGGCTTCTGCAATGCTCTTAGCACCAGGTTGAGATTCCACGCAGGCACCACTGAGTGCAGAGGAGGGCGCAGGTGATTAACTCCCTTGAGAAAGCGCACCACATCTGGCTGCGAAGCCAGGGAAGCACCCTTCAGGCGGCCCCTGAAGCAAGCCAGAGCCGCTACCTGGACTTTAAGGGAACTGAGCGACAGGCCTTTCTCCAGACCTTCTTGCAGGAACACCAACACTGAAGAAATTGGAGCAGTGAATGGAGAAAGTGAGCCTGCTTCACACCATGCTGCAAAGATACGCCAGACCCTGGCGTAAGCAGTAGAAGTAGAGCGCTTCCTCGCTCTCAGCATAGTGGCGATGACCTTGTCTGAGAAGCCCTTCTTCCTCAGACGCTGCCGCTCAATAGCCAGGCCGTAAGACCAAAGGGAGAGGGATCCTCCATCACCACGGGACCCTGATGTAACAGGCCCTGCTCCACTGACAGCCGCAGAGGATCGTCGACTGAGAGCCTGAACAAGTCCGCATACCAGGGACGTCTGGGCCAATCCGGACCCACCAGGATTACCCTGCCGGGATGCTTTGCCACCCGGTCTAGCACCCTGCCCAACATGGGCCAGGGCGGGAACACATAGAGGAGCTCTTGTGTCGGCCACTGTTGGAGAAGAGCATCTACTCCCAGGGATCGAGGGTCCCGTCCTCTGCTGAAAAAGCGCGGCACTTGGCCATTGGCCGATGACGCCATCAGATCTAGGCTCGGCTGGCCCCAGCGCTTCGTGATGTCCAAGAACGCCTGAGCAGATAGTTGCCACTCTCCGGGCTCCAAGGTATGGCGACTGAGAAAGTCCGCCTTGACATTCATGACTCCGGCAATGTGGGCCGCTGAAAGCTGCTCCAGGTTCGCTTCCGCCCACTGGCAAAGACTCATAGCCTCCTGGCTAGAGGGGCGCTCTTGGTACCTCCCTGGCGGTTGATATAGGCCACAGCCGTGGCATTGTCCGACAGGACCCGTACAGGCTTCAACACCAGTACCGGGATGAACTCCAATAACACCAACCGAATGGCTCTGAGTTCCAGGAGGTTGATAGACCACTTGCCTCTGCAGGAGACTAGAGCCCCTGCGCTGTCCTTCCCAAGCAGTGGGCTCCCCAGCCCATCAAAGAGGCGTCTGTCGTGACGACAATCCACTCCGGGGTCACCAGAGACAATCCTGCAGACAACTTGTCTGTCTGCGTCCACCAGCTCAGCGCCTTGCGCACTGCTGGGTCCACGGGAAGGCGCACAGCATAATCCTCCGACATCGGAGTCCAGCGCAGCAGCAGAGATAGCTGTAGTGGTCTCATATGAGCCCTGGCCCAGGGCACTACTTCCATCGTGGCCGTCATAGAGCCAAACAGCTGCACGTAGTCCCAAGCCCGAATAGGAGAGGCTACTAGGAACTAGTCCACCTGAGCCTGAAGCTTGACAATCTGATTGTCTGGCAGGAACACTCTGCCCACTTGGGTGTCGAATCGAACTCCCAGATACACCAGGGACTGAGTCGGGCGCAGCTGGCTCTTCTTCCAGTTGATGATCCATCCCAGGGAGCTCAAAAGAGCAACTACCCGGTCCATAGCTTTGCCGCACTCTGCATAAGAGGGGGCTCGGATCAACCAGTCGTCCAGATAAGGATGGACTTGTACTCCTTCCTTTAGCAGGAAGGCCGCTATGACCCCCATTACTTTGGAAAAGGTCCGCGGAGCAGTAGCCAACCCGAAAGGGAGGGCTCTGAACTGGAAGTGTCGTCTCAGGACTGTAAAACGCAGAAAGCGTTGGAGAGGAGGCCAGATGGGAATATGCAGGTACGCTTCCTTGATGTCCAAGGAAGCCAAGAACTCTCCTGCCTTCACTGCCGCTATAACAGAGCGGAGAGTCTCCATGCGAAAGTGCCTCACTTTCCAGGCCCGATTGACCCCTTTGAGGTCGAGGATAGGCCGGACAGAACCTCCTTTCTTTGGAACCACAAAGTAAATGGAGTAACGTCCCTTGCCAATCTGATTTTTTGGCACCGGAACGACCGCACCCAGGCGGATCAGGTTGTCCAAGGTCTGCTGCACTACCACAGCTTGACCGGAGACTTGCAGGGAGAGAGTACAAACCCGTCTCTTAAGGGTTGGCAGAACTCTAGCTTGTAGCCGCCTCTGATGACTTCCAGCACCCACGCGTCTGAAGTTATAGTGGTCCACTCGCTCAGAAACGAGGACAGCCGTCCTCCAATCTGCACTGGGGCGTGGACCAAGGCCCCGTCATTGGGTACGAGACCCTGGGGGAGGACCGGAGGGAGCACCTCCGGGACGGCGGTCTCTGCGAAAGGAATGCTGCTTGGGGGAGAAATTCCTCTTGAAGGAAGAGGGGGCAGAGGAACCCGACTTGCCCGGGCGGTACCGATGGGCTTCCTGCAATCGTCCTCTGGAGGTATCGGGACGAGTACTAACCCGAGCCCTGACCTCTGGTAATTTCTTGCCCTTAGACGTGCCGAGATCGGTCACGATTTTGTCCAGCTCGACCCCAAAGAGCAGCTTGCCTTTAAAAGGCAATCTAGCCAGGCGGGATTTAGAGGCGTGGTCAGCAGACCAATGTTTCAGCCAAAGCCACCGCCGCGCAGAGACTGTCTGAGCCATGCCTTTAGCTGAGGCTCTCCAGACATCATACAGCAAGTCTGCCAAATAGGCTAAGCCCGATTCCAGGGCCGGCCAATCAGCCCTCAAGGAATGATCCGAGGGGGAAGCCCGCTGCACCATAGTCCGGCACGCCCTGGCCACATAGGAGCCGCAAACTGAGGCCTGCAAACTTAAAGCAGCTGCCTCAAAGGACGACCTTAAGGCCGCCTCCAATCTTCTGTCTTGGGCGTCCTTTAGGGCCGTGCCACCTTCCACCGGCAACGCCGTTTTCTTAGTCACCGCAGTGATTAAAGAATCCACGGTAGGCCACAGATAGGCCTCACGTTCACTCACAGCCAAAGGATAGAGGCGGGACATAGCCCTAGCCACTTTAAGGCTCGTTTCCGGGACATCCCATTGAGCCGCAATTAAGGTGTGCATGGCATCATGCACGTGGAAGGTTCTAGGCGGGCGCTTCGTCCCCAGCATAATGGCAGAGCCAACAGGGGCTGAGGGAGAGACGTCCTCCGGAGAGGAAATCTTCAAAGTGTCCATGGCCTGTAACAACAGGTTGGGCAAATCCTCTGGGCTAAAAAGCCGCGCTGCAGAGGGGTCATCCGCTCCATCCGAGCGGGGATCTATCTCCTCCAAGGAATCCGCAAAGGATCGTTGGGAGACCTCAGACACGCTGCCCTCATCTACATCGGAGGAGACAAAAGTCCTCCAAGGCCTGGAAATCAACCCGAGGGCGTTTACCTCTGGGAACCTCAACCTCTTTATCAGAAGAGGGAGCAGGGGCAGCGTTTGCATGAGGAAAGCCTGATGCAGCAGCAAAACAAACTCGGGGGAGAAACCCCCCAGACTGTGCACTTCCGCAGCCTGGGCAACAGCCCTAGACGCACTCTCAACCAGCGCTCGCAATAGCGGGGGAGAGACATGCTGCGCATCCAAAATGGCGTCCGGCGCGAAACTCCGTGAAGGAGCCGCGCGGGAAGAACGGCGCTTAACTTTAGCCGCTTTTGTGCCGTCGCCCAAATTAAGGGCGTTCATGGCATTAATGTCTCCAACCTCAAGGGCGGCCCCGAAGAAGCCGTCCGAGCCGCGTGGCCGGCCAAGATGGCGGAGGCGAGGAGCGGGGGATGGGCGTTTATGGCGGGAAAAAAACCGCCACGCCGGAGGAACGACCGGGACATTCATCGGTCACTAAACTATCACCCATCAAGGGCGAATCAGGTTGTAAAACCCCCGCATCCCCTCTAGAAGCGCTCCAGCGATCCGGGGAGCGACCCTTTGCGCCCTCGCCCTCCGACGCCATTGCCACGAGGAGAAGAATCGGGGAACCCCCTGCCCGCTATAAAAAGGTAAAATTACCTGCTTGCCGCTCCGAGCTGTAACGAACTGGTGTCCCAGTGAGTAGCTGCAATGAACGTTTAAAGAAACGTCGAATTAAACGCCTTTAAAGACGTTTAAAAATTTTTTTTTTTTTTTTTTAAACGGAGCCAGCGGGAGGGGGGAGAAAAGGAGGGACCTGGCACCACCAGGTTTGCACTTGCTCAAAAGAGCCCTCAACCCCAGGCACTCAACAAAACCTAAAAATTAGGCTTGGAGGCCTAGCCAGAGCTGCTGCTGTGTGTGACCACCACCTGCTGAGATAGAGAACATACTGAGGAGTTTCCGGCAGCACATGACCACATATAGGGAGGCAAAAGTTTGCTCTCTATCTCCACCTGCTGGTAGATGGACACAACCCACCAGTCTATGGATTGATCAGCTTGATGATATGGAAATGGCCATTTTTCTCAATGGAGGAGGGCGAATACTGCAGAGATCTGTACTAGGACCAGTGCTATTTAACATTTATAAATGATCTGGAAAATGGAACGATGAGTGAAGTGATTAAATTTACAAATGACACAAAATGATTCAAAGTTGTCAAAACACATGCAGATTGTGAAAAATTGCAGGAAAATCTTAGGAAACTAGGGGGCCCTTACCGCGTGGTCCTTCTGGTAATTTCAATTTTGGCACGCGTCCTCTATGTGCATCTGAAAAATATTTTGTATTTTCTGGCGCACAGCAGCTACGCGTATCAAGTGGTATTTGACGAGCATAGACCATTACCGCCCGGTTACCATGAGACATTACCGCTAGGTCAATGGCTTGCAGTAAGGTCTCAGACTCAAAATGGACGCGCAGCAATTTTCATTTTGCTGCACGTCTGTTTTCGGCAAAAAAAAAAAAAGGCATTTTTTGTAGGTGCGCTAAAAAAATAATTCTGTGCGCGTCCAAAACACGCATCTATGCTACTGCAAGCCATTTTTTAGCACACCTTAGTAAAAAGGACCCCTAGAAGACTGGGCATCCAAATGGCAGATGAAATTTAATGTGGACAAATGTAAAGTGATGCACATTGGGAAGAATAATCTGAAATCATAGTTACCTGATGCAAGGTTCCATCTTAGGAATCAGCTCAAGAAAGAGATCAAGGTGTCATTGAAGACAATATGCTGAAACCTTTAGCCCAGTGGGTGGCAGCGGCAGCCAAAAAAGCAAACAGGATGCTAGGAATTATTAGGAAAGGGATGTAAAATAAGACCAAGAATATTATGCCTCTGTATCGCTCCAAGGAATTAAAAAAGGTTCCAAGAACAGCGACCAAAATGATAAAGGGGATGGAACTCCTCCCATATGAGGAAAGGCTAAAGAGTTTAGGGCTCTTCAGCTTGGAAAAGCGACAGCTGACGGGGGATATGATTGAAGTCTATAAGAACATAAGCATTGTCATACTGGGACAGACCAAAAGTCACTCAAACCCAGGATCCTGTTTCCAACAGTGGCCAATCCAGGTCACAAATACCTGGCAAGATCTCAAAAAAGTACAAAACATTTTATACTGCTTATCCCAGAAATAGTGGATTTTCTCCAAGTCCAATTTAATAATGTTCTATGGACTTTTCCTTTAGGAAGCCATCCAAACATTTTTTAAACTTTGCTAAGCTAACTGCTTTTACCACATTCTCTGGCAATGAATTTCAGAGTTTAATTACACATTGAGTGAAGAAACATTTTCTCCGATTCGTTTTAAATTTACTAATTTGTAGCTTCATCGCATTCCTCCTAGTCCTAGTATTTTTGGAAAACGTAAACAGACGCTTCACGTCTACCCGTTCAACTACACATTATTTTATATACCTCTATCATATCTCTCCTCAGCCGCCTTTTCTCCAAGCTGAAGAGCCCCAGCCACTTTAGCCTTTCCTCATAGGGAAGTCGTCCCATCCCCTTTATTATTTCCATCGCCCTTCTCTGCTCCTTTTCTAATTCCACTATATCTTTCTTGAGATGCGGTGACCAGAATTGAACACAATATATTCGAGGTGCGGTCGCACCATGGAGCGATCCAAAAGCATTATAATGTCTTCATTTTTGTTTTCCATTTCTTTCCTAATACCACCTAACATTCTATTTGCTTTCTTAGCCGCAGCAGCACACTGAGCAGAAGGTTTTAACGTATCAACGACGACACCTAGATCCCTTTCTTGGTCTGTGACTCCTAACGTGGAACCTTGTATGACTTAGCTATAATTCGGGTTCCTCTTTCCCACATGCATCACTTTGCACTTGCTCACAATTAAACATCATCTGCCATTTAGACGACCAGTCTCCCAGTCTCGTAAGGTCCTCTTGTAATTTTTCACAATCCTCGCACAATTTAACGACTTTGAATAACTTTGTGTCATCAGCAAATTTAATTACCTCACTAATTACTCCAATTTCTATGTCATTTATAAATGTGTTAAAGGCAGTGGTCCAAGCATAGACCCCCCCCCCCCCCCCCCGGGGAACCCCACTAACTACCCTTCTCCATTGAGAATACTGACCATTTAACCCTACTCTCCGTTTTCTATCTTTTAACCAGTTCTTAATCTACAATAGGACACTACCTCCTATCCCATGACTCTCCAATTTCCCCTGGAGTCTTTCATGAGGTACTTTGTTAAACGCCTTCTGAAAATCCAGATACACAATATCAACCGGCTCACCTTTATCCACATGTTTGTTCACCCCTTCAAAAAAACGTAATAGATTGGTGAGGCAAGATTTCCATTCACTAAATCCATGTTGGCTTTGTCTCATTAATCCATGCTTTTGAATATGCTCTGTAATTTTGTTCTTTATAATAGTCTCTACCATTTTGCCCAGCACCGACGTCAGACTCACCGGTCTATAATTTCCCAGACCTCCTCTAGAACCTTTTTTTCTAAAAATCGGCGTTACATTGGCCACCCTCCAATCTTCTGGTACCATGCTCGATTTTAAGGATAGATTACATATTACTAACAATAGCTCCACAAGTTCAGTTTTCAGTTCTATCAGTACTCTGGGATGAATACCATCCGGTCCAGATTTGCTACTCTTCAATTTGTAGAACTGCCCCATTACATCCTCCAGGTTTATATTCATTCAGTTTCTCCGAATTGTCAGCTTCGAATACCATTTCTGGCACTGGTATCTCTCCCAAATCTTCCTCTGTGAAGACCAAAGTGAAGAATTCATTTAATCTCTCCACTATGGCTTTGTCTTCCCTGATCGCCCTTTTTACCCCTTGGTCATCTAGCGGTCCAACCGATTCTTTTGCCGGCTTCCTGCTTTTAATATACCTAAAAAAATTTTTTACTATGTTTTTTTGCCTCCAACGCAATCTTTTTTTTGAAGTCCCTCTTAGCCTTCCTTATCAGCGCTTTCCATTTGACTTAACGTTCCTTATGCTGTTCCTTATTATTTTCATCCATTTTCTGAAGGATTTTCTTTTAGCTCTACCTTCTTCACCTCACTTTTTAACCATGCCAGCTGTCGTTTGGTCTTCCGTCCTCCTTTTTTAATACATGGAATATATTTAGCTTGGGCTTCCAGAATGGTGTTTTTGAACAGCATCCACGCCTGATGTAAATTTTTGACCCTCACAGCTGGTCCTCTAAGTTATTTTTTCAACGTTCTTCTAATTTTATCATTGTCTCCTTTTTTAAAGTTAAACGCTAACGTATTTGATTTATTATGTATACTTACTTCAAAGCTAATATCAAATCCGGTCATATTATGATCACTGTTATCAAGCGGCTCCAGCACCATTACCTCCCGCACCAGATCATGCACTCTACAAAGGACTAGGTCTAAAACTTTTCCTTCTCTTCTCGGCTCCTGTACCAGCTGCTCCATAAAGCAGTCCTTGATTTCGTCAAGGAATTTTACCTCTCTAGCATGCCCTGATGTTACATTTACCCAGTCAATATCGGGGTAATTGAAATCACCCATTATAATTGTGTTGCCCAGTTTGTTTGCGTCCCTAATTTCCTTTTAGCATTTCTGCATCCGTCTGTTCATCCTGGCCAGGTGGACGGTAGTACACTCCTATCACTATCCTTTTCCCCTTTACACATGGAATTTCAATCCATAATGATTCCAAGAAGTGTTTTGTTTCCTGCAGAATTTTCAATCTATTTGAGTCAAGGCTCTCCTTAATATACATTGCTACCCCTCCACCAATTCGATCTACCCCATCACTATGATATTATTTGTACCCCGGTATGACAGTGTCCCACTGGTTTTCCTCCTTCCATCAGGTCTCAAAGATGCCTATTATATCTAATTTTTCATTTAGTGCAATATATTCTAACTCTCTCATCTTATTTCTTAGGCTCCTGGCATTCGCATATAGACATTTCAAACTGGGGGGGGTCACGTGATGCCTGCTGCCTGACAGGACGTGGGGGAGAGTGGCTCCTCGGGAGATCGGCTAAAATCAGCTACAAATAGTTATATTGATTGGTTCAAACTGACCTTTGAGGGTGAGGAGCGATCAAACAAGAAAAAGAACCTGGAGAACGCTATAATTCTGAGCGGGATCCTTGAGGTATGCCAATAAAGCCGCAGCAGGGAGCTAAAGCTTTGGACGCCTCGGCGCAAAAGAAAATGGTGAAGTCCCCACCACAGCGAGCGCGGAGCGAGCCTGACACGCATACAAGAGAGTGGATTGAGGAAATCACGCGCTCGGTGTCGGAGGCTCTAGAGAACCGGCTTGGCAAATTACAAACAGCGGTGGATGAAATCAATGGCAAATTTGATGCACAAGCCCATCGCATTGCCGAGGTGGAGAAAAGGATAGCATCGGGAGAGGATGATATGCGGAGTATGGCGGCCCAGATTTCAACGCTCCAAAAGGAAACAGGAGACCTATGAGACCGCATGGAAGAGCAAGAAAACAGAGCAAGGAGAAATAATTTGCGAATTGTTGGGCTTCCCGAGGAGGTACCGGACAAACAACTATGTAATTTTTTTGAATCCTGGCTCCCGGATCAGCTGGGCATTGTAATGGACAAAACTAAAGCATGCTGCGACAGGGCACACCGGATAGGGGCGCGAGCTGAAAGGAATGCCAGAGCTTGAACGGTAATCGGCCATTTTACCAACTGGCAGGTGAAAGAAGAGCTACTGAGGGCCTCTCGCGCAAAGAAAACACTGACATATGAAGGCCACAGATTGCTTCTCTTTAATGACTACTCCACGAAAGTGGCATTACTAAGAAAAGCCATGGCGCCCACGTGTACAGAATTGCACAAAAAAAGAGTCAAGTTTGCCCTTCTATATCCGGCAAAACTGAAGGTCTGGCATGAAAATCGGGTGATGTATGCCAGCGACCCGGGAGAAGCAAAAGCGCTAATGGAGAAAATCAACGGGAATGGAGCTCGTGGGGAGGAACAAGACCCATGACTGAAGTGAATCGGTACTGCAGTGGTACCGGAAACTTTAATTACAAGCAACCGCATGTGCTCCTATAAAACTACTGGGACTAATCGGAGATCTGAGTAATCGGACATGCTACTCGGTGGCATTGAACTGTAAGCATCAGATGCAACAAGGAGAGGGAGATGGTGTAAGAAGCAGTGGCGTAGCCAGACTGCCAATTTTGGGTGGGCCTGAACCCAAAGTGGGTGGGCACAAAATTTTCTCTCTACCCCCCCCCCCCCCCCCCCAGCAAAATGTAGTCACACTCAGATGCATTTGTCACACAGGGTAAAGTGCTGCTTTTCAGTGCATCCGATTTCAGACAATTTATTTAATAGCCTAATCCTTTTCAGTGAGCTTTCAGAGGCCAAAACCTCCTGCCTCAGGTCAGTATAATGCTGTTACGGTATCCTCGCCTGACCTAAGGAAGGAAGTATTGGTCTCTGAAACTTTATTAACACCATATTACTTTATCCTAAATTAAAAATAAAATTATTTTCTTTACCTTTGTTGTATGGCCATTTACTTTTTCTCATTGTGTTGCTCCCAGTCTCTAGATTCTGCTTTCCTTCGTTTTCGCTTAACTCTTCTGCCAGGGTTTCCTGGCCCATTTGTCATTTTTCTCTCCTTTTTCTTTGCTTTCTTCAATATTTTTCTGCCTCTCTCTGTGTCCAGATTTAATTCATTCTTACTATCCATTCTTTAATTTCCTTCATCTACTTATGGCTTTTCATCTTTTTCTCACCCTTGTTCTCCCCATGCCCCTTCCTCTTATTCTCCAATCTTTCACTACTCCCCCTTTCCATGCAGCCTCTCCTCTTTCTCTCCCCATCCTTCCAGTGTCTCCCCTCTCTCTCCCCATCCTTCCAATAGTCTCCCCTCTTTCTTTCTGCATCCTTCCATCCAGTGTCACCTCTTTCTCCCTACCCTTCCATCCAGCGTCTTCCCTCTTTCTCTCCACATCCTTCCGTTTTCCCTCTTTCTCTGCCATCCTCCCATCTGTTTTCCCTCTTTCTCTCCCCATTCTTCCGTTTTCCCTCTTTCTCTGCCATCCTCCCATCTGTTTTCCCTCTTTCTCTCGCTATCCTTCCATTTTCCCTCTTTCTCCCCATCCTGCCATCTGTTTTCCCTCTTTCTCTCCCCATCCATCCGTTTCCCCTCTCTCTGCCATCCTCCCATCTGTTTTCCCTCTTTCTCTCCCCATCCTTCCGTTTCCCCTCTTTCTCTGCCATCCTCCCATCTGTTTTCCCTCTTTCTCTCCCCATCCTTCCGTTTCCCCTCTTTCTCTGCCATCCTCCCATCTGTTTTCCCTCTTTCTCTCCCCATCCTTCTGTTTTCCCTCTTTCTCTGCCATCCTCCCATCTGTTTTCCCTCTTTCTCTCCCCATCCTTCCATTTTCCCTCTTTCTCCCTATCCTGCCATCTGTTTTCCCTCTTTCTCTCCCCATCCTTCCGTTCCCCTCTTTCCCTGCCATCCTCCCGTTACCCTCTTTCTCTGCCATCCTCCCATCTGTTTTCCCTCTTTCTCTCCCCATCCTTCCGTTTCCCCTCTTTCTCTGCCATCCTCCCATCTGTTTTCCCTCTTTCTCTCCCCATCCTTCCATTTTCCCTCTTTCTCCCCATCCTGCCATCTGTTTTCCCTCTTTGGCTCCCCATCCTTCCATTTTCCCTCTTTCTCCCCATCCTGCCATCTGTTTTCCCTCTTTCTCTCCCCATCCTTCCATTTTTCCTCTTTCTCCCTATCCTGCCATCTGTTTTCCCTCTTTCTCTCCCCATCCTTCCGTTCCCCTCTTTCTCTGCCATCCTCCCGTTACCCTCTTTCTCTGCCATTCTCCCATCTGTTTTCCCTCTTTCTCTCCCCATCCTTCCGTTTCCCCTCTTTCTCTGCCATCCTCCCATCTGTTTTCCCTCTTTCTCTCCCCATCCTTCCATTTTCCCTCTTTCTCCCCATCCTGCCATCTGTTTTCCCTCTTTGGCTCCCCATCCTTCCATTTTCCCTCTTTCTCCCCATCCTGCCATCTGTTTTCCCTCTTTGGCTCCCCATCCTTCCATTTTCCCTCTTTCTCCCCATCCTGCCATTTGTTTTCCCTCTTTCTCTCCCCATCCTTCCATTTTTCCTCTTTCTCCCCATCCTGCCATCTGTTTTCCCTCTCTCTCCCCATCCATCCGTTTCCCCTCTTTCTCTGCCATCCTCCCATCTGTTTTCCCTCTTTCTCTCCCCATCCTTCCGTTCCCCTCTTTCTCTGCCATCCTCCCGTTCCCCTTTCTCTGCCATCCTCCCATCTGTTTTCCCTCTTTCTCTCCCCATCCTTCCGTTTTCCCTCTTTCTCTCCCATCCTCCCATCTGTTTTCCCTCTTCTCTCCCATCTCCGTTTTCCCTCTTTCTCTGCCATCCTCCCATCTGTTTTCCCTCTTTCTCTCCCCATCCTTCAAGTGTCTCCCCTCTCTCTCCCCATCCTTCCAATAGTCTCCCCTCTTTCTTTCTGCATCCTTCCATCCAGTGTCACCTCTTTCTCCCTACCCTTCCATCCAGCGTCTTCCCTCTTTCTCTCCCCATCCTTCCACCCATCTACCCTCTCTCCTGATCCTTCCATCTAATGTCTCTCTCCCTCCTTCTAACCAGTGTCTATCTCTCTACCCTTTTCTGTTCAGTGTCCCTTCTCTCTCCACATCCTTCCACTCTCCCATTTTCTCTGCATCCTTTCATCCATCTCCCCTCTTTCTCTGCAATCCTCCCATCTGTTTTCCCTCTTTCTCTCCCCATCCTCCGTTTTCCCTCTTTCTCTGCCATCTGTTTTCCCTCTCTCTCCACATCCTTCCATTTTCCCTCTTTCTCTGCCATCCTCCCATCTGTTTTCCCTCTTTCTCTCCCCATCCTTCCATTTTCCCTCTTTCTGCCATCCTCCCATCTGTTTTCCCTCTTTCTCTGCCATCCTCCCATCTGTTTTCCCTCTTTCTCTCCCCATCCTTCCGTTTCCCCTCTTTCTCTGCCATCCTCCCATCTGTTTTCCCTCTTTCTCTCCCCATCCTTCTGTTTTCCCTCTTTCTCTGCCATCCTCCCATCTGTTTTCCCTCTTTCTCTCCCCATCCTTCCATTTTCCCTCTTTCTCCCTATCCTGCCATCTGTTTTCCCTCTTTCTCTCCCCATCCTTCCGTTCCCCACTTTCTCTGCCATCCTCCCGTTACCCTCTTTCTCTGCCATCCTCCCATCTGTTTTCCCTCTTTCTCTCCCCATCCTTCCGTTTCCCCTCTTTCTCTGCCATCCTCCCATCTGTTTTCCCTCTTTCTCTCCCCATCCTTCCATTTTCCCTCTTTCTCCCCATCCTGCCATCTGTTTTCCCTCTTTGGCTCCCCATCCTTCCATTTTCCCTCTTTCTCCCCATCCTGCCATCTGTTTTCCCTCTTTCTCTCCCCATCCTTCCATTTTTCCTCTTTCTCCCTATCCTGCCATCTGTTTTCCCTCTTTCTCTCCCCATCCTTCCGTTCCCCTCTTTCTCTGCCATCCTCCCGTTACCCTCTTTCTCTGCCATCCTCCCATCTGTTTTCCCTCTTTCTCTGCCATCCTCCCATCTGTTTTCCCTCTTTCTCTCCCCATCCTTCCATTTCCCTCTTTCTCCCCATCCTCCCATCTGTTTTCCCTCTTTCTCTCCCCATCCTTCCATTTTCCCTCTCTCTGCCATCCTCCCATCTGTTTTCCCTCTTTCTCTGCCATCCTCCCATCTGTTTTCCCTCTTTCTCTCCCCATCCTTCCATTTTCCCTCTTTCTCCCCATCCTGCCATCTGTTTTCCCTCTTTCTCTCCCCATCCTTCCATTTTCCCTCTTTCTCTGCCATCCTCCCATCTGCTTTCCCTCTTTCTCTCCCCATCCTTCCATTTTCCCTCTTTCTCTCCCCATCCTTCCATTTTCCCTCTTTCTCCCCATCCTGCCATCTGTTTTCCCTCTTTCTCTCCCCATCCTTCCATTTTCCCTTTTCTCCCCATCCTGCCATCTGTTTTCCCTCTTTCTCTCCCCATCCTTCCATTTTCCCTCTTTCTCTGCCATCCTCCCATCTGTTTTCCCTCTTTCTCTCCCCATCCTTCCATTTTCCCTCTTTCCTCCCCATCCTCCCATCTGTTTTCCCTCTTTCTCTCCCCATCCTTCCATTTTTCCTCTTTCTCCCCATCCTGCCATCCGTTTTCCCTCTCCCATTCAGGCCCACCAGCCCCAGCTCCCATTGCCGGCCACTGCTGCTTTTCCTGATGAGCAGCAGGGCTGGCGCTACAAAAAGAAGAAGCGCTCAGCTGACTGAGCTGAGCGCCAACGCTAACCCGACGAGAAAAAATGTTTTTTAAAAAAGCGGCACTGCAGGCAGCCTCGCAGCATTGGCTGCTGGCTCTGCAGGCTCCTTCCGTCTCTTACGTCACTGCCCCTGCTTCGCTACAGGGGCAGTGATGTAAGAGACGGGAGGAGCCTGCAGAGCCAGCAGCCAATGCTGCGAGGCTGCCTGCGGTGCCGCATTTTTTTAAAAACATGTTTTTCTCGTCCTTAGCGAAGCGTTGGCGCTCAGCTCAGTCAGCTGAGCGCTTCTTCTTTTTGTAGCGCCGGCCACTGCTGCTCATCAGGAAAAGCAGCAGTGGCCGGCAATGGGAGCTGGCGCTGGCGCTGGGCGGGCCTGGACTGAAATTGGGTGGGCCTGGGCCCACCCAGGCCCACCCGTAGCTACGCCCCTGGTAAGAAGTGGGGAACCTGTTTGGTTTATGTTAGATTTTCTGAGCTGTTCTATTTCGGTTATAGGCATATGGAGGGAGGGGTTAGTTCTGTAGATGCAACAGGAATGGGTTTAAGCTGCGTTATCAGAACCCCAAGTTATGGTCAGTTTAATGTTATAACACTCTTGTTAAGGGGAACTCCCGGGGAGGCACTTGATGCTCTGCGGGTATCGGTTAGGAGAAGGATGGGAGGTATAGAAGGGAGGGGATTGAATAAGGGGAAGGAACGGGGGGGAAGACGGGGGAAAGGGGAGGGGGGAAGGGGTCTGGATGCAGCGGGTGAGGGGTGTGGATGAGATGGATGTATGTGTGGAGTGGGAGGGAGGAGGGAGGGAGGGAGGGGGGGCTAGGAGGGGGAGGGATGGGAATAAGATTAGTATAACATCTGTGACAGTCTGTTCCCTAGAAAAGACACAGGTAGACACTCGCTGGTCAGGCTGGGAGGCTGGCGGGACATATAGCACTCAAATCCATGTTACTGATCACATATATTTGGATCATGGTTAATTTAAAGCTAATTACTCTCAATGTAGATGGCATGCATTCACCAGTTAAGAGAACTAAATTGCTTTCCTGGTTGCGGAAGGAGGGAGCAGATATTGCCTTCCTGCAAGAGACCCACCTGTCAGCGATAGAACACCAAAAACTACGAAGGAGCTGGGTGGGGGAGGTGGAATACTCATCATTCAATTCCAGGCAAAGGGGAGTGGCTGTGCTAATACACAAAAATATACCCTTTAACACTCACAAAGTAGTTCAGGACAAAGAGGGGAGGTATGTGCTCATCCTGGGCGAACTGTGGGGACAACACATACTCTTGTGCAACATTTATGGGCCAAATACCTATTCTCCCAAATTCTTTTCAGACATTGTGGCTAAAGTAGTGACCTTTCCGGATTGCTTGGTAGTGATGGGGGGAGACTTCAATGTAGTGGCAGACCCCTCCATTGATTGTAAACCCCCAAGACTTCGAGGAGGGACGTGGGAGAACAAAGGGGTGAACTTTGTGGCCTCTCAATTGGGACTTGTAGATATTTGGCGTCTGTTGCACCCACATGATCAAGAATACACGTTTTACTCACACCCGCATAATGTGTACTCTAGGCTGGATTATATGTTAGTTACTACTTCCTGGTTGCACAGATTATCTAAAGTAAGCATTTTAGACACGACACTGAGCGATCACTCCGCAGTTACTCTGAATATTTCATTTGCGTCAGAACCAGAAGAAAGGGTGTGGAGATTTTCTCCAACTCTATATAACAATAGAGAGTTTCACGAGTTTCTAAGAAACAGGTGGCTCGAATATCAGAGACACAATCAGACATCAGGGGTGGACGCGGGCACATATTGGGAGGCCTCAAAGGCAATATTACGAGGTGACATCATAGCATATACAGCAGGGCAAAGGAGAAAAAGGGAGGCCGATCTCTTAAAGCTATCTAAAGAATATCACCAGCTACGGAGAGCCCACACGGGGTCCTTATCGGTAACTTATAAAAATCAGCTAATGCAGATTCGGAAACAAATTGATGACATATTGACCCAAAGGGCGGAGAGAGAGATATATTTTCAGCGCTTTAGGCTGTACAAATGGGGCAACAAAGCAGGGAACTTACTAGCTAACATGGTAAGACCACCCCGTAAACGGCAGATCATTACTACCATTAAGGATACAGAGGGGAAGGTATATACTGAAGAGGCCCATATAATGCAGCAATTTGTACAATTCTACAGTTCCCTGTATAAGGCTAGGGAGTTCGACCCTGAGGTGTGCGAGAGGTTTTTACAGGCAATACACATACCACAACTTACAGCGGATCAATTACAAGCTTTAAATACACCTATCTTGGGACAGGAAATCAAACAGGGTATAAAAGCTTTGAAGCTGACTAAGGCCCCGGGACCGGATGGGTTCGGCCCAGAGTACTACCGTATCTTGGCGGACCTTGTTACGGAACCGCTGAGAGACTGGTTCAATGGAATCATAGGAGAGGGGTTGGCATTTCAGAGCAACATGGCCCATGTGGTATTACTGCCAAAGCCGGGCAAAGACAAGGCGCAGGTAGGATCATATCGCCCAATTTCACTTTTAAACCAGGATGTAAAATTACTAGCGGCCATAATGGCCAAACGATTGAATGTAGTAATTCCACACCTGATACATGCAGATCAGGTTGGATTCGTACCGGGGCGATATGCATCCATGAATATTATGCGGGCCATGGTGACCATACAGGAATACAGAGAGAGTGGGGGAAAGGAAGCTATTGTGGGATTGGACATGGAAAAAGCTTTCGATAGCATTTCTTGGAGGTACCTATTCTGGGTTCTGGAAAGGTATGGGATAACAGGGCCATACTTATCGTGGATTAAAGCTCTCTATACAAAACCCCTAGCCAGGCTGTTAGTTAATGGGAAACTAACAGAAAGCTTTGCGCTACACAGAGGCACTCGACAGGGGTGCCCCCTCTCGCCCCTTCTCTTTCTCCTGGCAATAGAGCCACTTGCAATTAAAATAAGGAGCAGTGGGACGATCCGAGGGCTGCGAGTGGGGCACAGGGAATTCAAACTTAACTTATTCGCTGATGATATTTTATTGTATTTGGCCCATGCCCCTACGGACTTGCCAAAGGCTTTGGCCATAGTGGATGAATTTGGGGATCTGTCAGGGTTGCGGGTAAATTGCTCCAAATCAGAAGTACTCTCCCTATCGGGGCAACCTGGAAACCCGGGAGTAGAGGAACTGCCGATTCCATTCGCCAAGGGAGCAATGCGGTATCTAGGCATTTTCTTAAGCACTAACGCGAGGACGTTTTATCGCAAGAATGTAATAGACCCGGTGGAAAAAATAAAGCAGTTGTGTGCCCGTTGGAAGGACCTGTCGTTGTCCCTGATGGGGAGAATAGCCCTTGTGAAAATGGTTATGTTGCCCAAGGTTCTTTACCCCCTACAAGTAGCTCCTATTTGGCTCCTACGGAAGGAAGAGCGATTGTTTCACTCTATAATCCGCTCTTTTATTTGGCATGGGAAGGGAGCAAGGATAGGACACCAGAAATTAGTATATAGCAAGGGGGCCGGGGGTCTGGGATTACCTGACCTGCGCATTTATAATGTCGCAGCACTAATGCGGTTTATCTTTGAAGGGTTGGCAGATCACTACCGGTTCTTGCCGGACGGAGGGTTGGAAGATTGGAGTCGACCATGGTCTTTTGTAAACTTGATTCATATGCGGACAAATACGAATCCGCAATTAGTGAGCAAGTTGGCTTTCCTGAGACCATTCAGGAGGGCCTGGGTCTGGTGGAGAGGACATCAAGATCGATCACCTGACGCGTCTCCCTTCTTGGGCCTTGTGGGCAATGCGGACTTCCCGGCGGGCATGGGATACTCGATGTTTACTAAATGGCAACAGAACGGGTGTAGAATACTGGGTCACCTTTTAGTAGAGGGCGGGGATAATATAGAGTCTTTTGATCAAATAAAAGAGAGATGGGATATCCCTAACAACAACTTGCTGCATTATATACAGGTGAGGCATTATCAATCTTCCCTTAAGGTGAAATATGGGGACCAGTGGACGTGGGGCCTATTGGATAAGATTCTGCTTCGCACTCCATTTAAAGTAAACAGCATCTCCACATGGTATAAGATTCTACAAATGCACACTCCAACAGGGGGGATGGAACGGTTGATAGAGCAGTGGAACAAGGAATTGAATACTACTACTTGAATACGAAATACACAATTCAAACATTCAATCGGCTTTTTAACACATTATATGCCATGGTCAAGACAGCAGATTTACAGGAAACGCAATATAAAATAATGCACAGAGCTTATATTACCAAAGCTAAAGGGGCAGCTATGGGTTTATGGGGGGATGGACAATGCGACAGATGCCGCCGGGGAGAGGGTACCTTTCTCCACTCTTTTTTGGCGTGCTCGAGCCTATCTATCTGGAATGAGGCATTTCAAATAATACAACAGGTCACTCACAAGCAGATAGAGTGGGACTATACAACATTACTACTGGGAGATCAAAATCTTTTGTTGACACAGGGCCTATTGCAACCATACAGGAGATTCATATATATGACATTATTGCTAGTCAAAAAGACTATTTTGCAATTTTGGACCTCCGCTGAGAGTGTACCAATTGAATACAAAGTGGAAGCTACAGCCTGAATTATTAGTGTTGTATTGGTATAACAGAGAAAAAGCCCTCAGAAACCGCTGGCAAAAAGTGTCTGCGGTTTAGTGCAAGGTTATATATGGTTCAATTTATAACTCATGCAGCGTTTCTATCATTGGGCAAAAAACTCTGTAACCTCAGGGCTATAAATTTACAAGCCTCAACTTTAACTGACAGCAAAAATTAATCAGGCCCCACTCATGACCCGAAAAATATAACCTCAGGGCTATAAATTTACAAGCCTCAACTTTAACTGACAGCAAAAATTAATCAGGCCCCACTCATGACCCGAAAAAACAGCAAAAAAAGACTTAGCTTTTAAACTGAATTTAAGCACTCTTCTTTGTCCGTTCGACCTTCTGAGGTTAGATCGGTGTTCAAGTATTCTGACCTTTAAAGGTCTCGTGGTCATCCCTATATATTTTTTATTACAGGGGCACGTCAGACAATATACTACGTGGTCAGAAAGACAATTGGTAAAATGCACTAAATTATAGATTTTTTTGGTCTTCGGATTCATAATTTGTTTAGTTTGGGTAGTGATACTGCAGATCTGACAGTGGCCACATTTAAAGTGTCTTTCTGACCACGTAGTATATTGTCTGACGTGCCCCTGTAATAAAAAATATATAGGGATGACCACGAGACCTTTAAAGGTCAGAATACTTGAACACCGATCTAACCTCAGAAGGTCGAACGGACAAAGAAGCGTGCTTAAATTC
This sequence comes from Microcaecilia unicolor, assembly GCF_901765095.1. Classification (NCBI taxonomy): domain Eukaryota; kingdom Metazoa; phylum Chordata; class Amphibia; order Gymnophiona; family Siphonopidae; genus Microcaecilia; species Microcaecilia unicolor. The sequence continues at coordinate 124,574,735 of NC_044041.1, read as the reverse complement.
AGTTTAAAAGCTAAGTCTTTTTTTGCTGTTTTTTCGGGTCATGAGTGGGGCCTGATTAATTTTTGCTGTCAGTTAAAGTTGAGGCTTGTAAATTTATAGCCCTGAGGTTACAGAGTTTTTTGCCCAATGATAGAAACGCTGCATGAGTTATAAATTGAACCATATATAACCTTGCACTAAACCGCAGACACTTTTTGCCAGCGGTTTCTGAGGGCTTTTTCTCTGTTATACCAATACAACACTAATAATTCAGGCTGTAGCTTCCACTTTGTATTGCATCATACGTTTTTGCTACAGCACACTGCACTTTGTTTTGAGTGTACCAATTGAAGCCTGGAAGACCAGGATGCAGGAAGTCGGCAAATATGAAAGCCGGATCTATGCCAAATCTCTAAAATCCATAAACAAGCAATATTCGAAGGTGTGGACAGATTGTTTACAGCAGTTAGGGTAAAGAGGGAAGGTGGCGGGGATGGGATGGGAGGGAAGGAGGCAGGGTGTGTTTCTGAAGCGACTGGTGTGAGAAGGAAGGAGGGAATGGGATGTTTGAGATGAATGGATAGGGGGTATTTTAAAAAGCCGACACGTTTATGGCATTACAAAACCTAAGTTGTTAAATCTTTGTTTACTATTGGATGCTGTTCAGGCTATCTACTGTATGGAATTGCTTTTGATACTACCTGCAACATTGTAGATGTGCTTATGTATCGCATTGGTGACAATAAAAATTAATTTAAAAAAAAAATAGACATTTCAATCTATGTTTGTTGTTCCAGAGTGGTGTAGAATGGGTAGAAGTGAATTGATTTTTCACCCTTTCAAAAAGTACAAAGACCAGGGGACACTCAAAGAAATTACTTGGAAATCCTTTTAAAACAAACAGCAGGAAATAATTTTTCACTCAAAGAATTGTTAAAGCTCTGGAACCTGCTGCTAGTGTGGACGAGTAGCCTAATGGTTAGTTCAGCAGACTTTGATCCCAGCATCCTGGGTTTGATTCCAGCTGCTGCTCCTTGTGCCCTGGGCAAGTCACGTAACCCTCCATTGCCTCGGGTACAAAACCAAGATTATGAGCCCTCTAGGGACAGAGATAGTACCTGCTTATAATTGGATTGTATGTCACATTGAACCCCGTTTGGGATAATGCAGGATACAAATGTCATAATAAATAAATGAATGTGGGCAATAGTGGTTAGTAGTGTATATGGGATTTAAAAAAGGTTTGGACAAGTTTATGAATGAAAGTCCATAGTCTGTTACTGAGATGGGTAAGCCACTGCTTGCCCTGGGATTGGTAGCATGGAATGTTGCTACTAATTGGGTTTCTACCAGTACTTGGATTGGCCACTGTTGGAAGCAGAATACTGGGCTAGATGAACTGATGGTCTGACACAGTATAGCTATTCTTATGTTCTTATTCTAGGTGTGAACTTGTATTCTATAAAATTCATGCAGACATCACAACACCACCCAAAAGTATGGCCCCAGGAAACTCTACATGCAAACCATGGCATAATATGAATCGGCTCAAACCTTGGAGAGTTCAGGGATTATGACAAAACCTGGCACTGAAACAGGTGAGGAGGTTTGGATGTTGGCTTATATAAACAGAAAACTGAAAATGTCAGGGACTGAAATGGTCTACTAACTGTTTTCACTTAACCAGACTAGTACTGGAGGCGTCAACTGGAAGGGTGAGGGCAGACCCAGAAAATATCCAAACAAGGCACATACGCCAAACACCACCAGCCTGGATGGCAGCTTCTCTTCTCAATCACAAAGCCAAAAACCTTCCTTAAAAATGAAGACCAGCAAATATTCTCCTTCAGCTCTAAGATTTTCTCTGCCTGCCAACCCAGCTATCAAGGTGCATTTCTATACTTCTAGGTCAGTATGAGAATATTGCTGACCAGTGAATGCTATTCTCAATGCCTTTCCTTAATCTCATCTCTCTCTCTCCGTCTTTTATTCTGTTGCAAAGCTTAAGGGTTGCATTACTAGTGTCTTAACTTCTCAGAAATCAAAAATTTGCATATCCCACTCCTATGCAAATTATTATTACAAATACAACCATAAGTTCTAAGCGGTTTACAAAATCAAGAAACCAAGGTATAGTACTTAAGAATTACATAGCTTACAAAACAGCAAACAATTCATTACTCTCAATAAAATTTTAAAACATTTTCTAAAAAGTACAGTCTTAAGTTGTTTACTTGAGTTTCAGGAATCTATTTTATCCATCATACCTGTCAGCACAGTTTCCAAACATTAGGAACTTGGAAAGTCAACAATCTTTCAAACAGATTGTATCTTTTCACTCTTTGTGGATGATAATAAAAATGGTTGATAGTTATGTAATCTTCTATGTCTACCAGGAATTGTAAAAAATTAAATGGGCCAAGAGATATCTCCAATTTAAAAGGTCAAAAGTAATTCATTCCCAGATTCACATCGGATGTCTGCTAGTCTTGCTCACTTAATCCTGACAATCAAAGGTACGGGTAAAGGGTCATGGATTTGATATACTGCCTTTCTGTGGTTACAACCAAAGCGGTTTACGTATACTATTTGCAGGTAATAATTTTTTTGTACCTGGAGCAATGGAGGGTTAAGTGACTTGCCCAGGGTCACGAGGAGCTGCAGTGGGAACTGAATCCAGATTCCCAGGTTCTCAACCTACTGCATTAACCATTAGGCTACTCCTTAAAGAACAGTCCCTTCCTCCACCCCTTAAATCTTTCATATTACACGTGGAGGAGCATAATCAAAAGGGGGCCCACGTTTTCCTGAGGACATCCTCGCAGGACATCCCGGCAAAGGGGCAGGGAAACCCGTATTATTGAAACAAGATGGGCGTCCATCTTTTGTTTCGATAATACGGTTGGGGACGCCCAAATCTTGACATTTAGGTCATCCCTAGAGATGGTCGTCCTTAGACTTGGTCGTTTCTGATTTTCGGCGATAATGGAAACTAACGCCCATCTCAGAAATGATCAAATGGAAGCCCTTTGGTCATGGGAGGAGCCAGCATTCGAAGTGCACTGGTCCCCCTGACATGCCAGGACACCAACTGGGCATCCTAGCGGGCACTGCAGTGGACTTCAGAAAAAGCTCCCAGGTACATAGCTCCCTTACCTTGTGTGCTGAGCCCCCCAAAACCCACTGCCCACAACTGTACACCACTACCATAGCCCTTACAGGTGAAGGGGGGCACCCAGATGTGGGTACAGTGGGTTTCTGGTGGGTTTTGGAGGGCTCATATTTACCACCACAAGTGTAACAGGTGGGGGGGGGGGGATGGGCCTGGGTCCGCCTGCCTGAAGTGCACTGCACCCACTAAAACTGCTCCAGGGACCTATATACTGCTGCGATGGACCTGAGTATAACATTTGAGGCTAGCATAGAGGTTGGCACAAAATATTTTTGAACTATTTTTTTTGAGGGTGGGAGGGGTTATTGACCACTGGGGGAGTACTACTACTACTACTACTACTACTATTTAAGGGGAGGTAATCCCCAATTCCGTCCGGTGGTCATCTGGTCAGTTTGGGCACCTTTTCGTGGCTTGGTTGTAACAAAAAAAGGACCAACTAAAGTCGTTCAAGTGCTCATCAGGGACGCCCTTTTTTTCGATTACGGGTTGAGGACGCCCATGTGTTAGGCACACCGATGCCTCCGACACGCCCCCAGGAACTTTGGTCGTCCCCGCGACAGAAAGCAGTTGGGGATGCCCAAAATCAGCTTTCGATTATGCCGATTTGGATGACCCTGGGGAAGGATGCCCATCTTCCGACTTGTGTCGAAAGATGGGCGTCCTTCTCTTTTGAAAATAAACCTGAAAGTAGTTAACAGCAAAAACTATACAACACAAACAGTAGTTGATAAACATAGAATCTATGGCGTCAAAGACAGCAATGAAGCACTGGGTAATCTGCATGGAGCAGCAGTGCTATGACTGTGTTGGGTATACGGTAGGAGTGCAACAAGATCAAGCTTTAGGAAACCAGGGTTAAAGCCCAAATTAAAATGTACTTTTAGGAAAGACTCAAACCTTGGACACTACAGCGATCATTACAAAACCTAGCATTAAAAACAGAATAGGAGGTTGGATGTTGGCTTATAAATTTGTTTTGTAAACAGAAAACTGAAAATGGCAGGGCCTAAGATAGTCATCTATAGGGGTCTTGAGCAACATTTAACTAGATTAATACTGGAGCTAAGTGGCAGAGATAAGATTAGTTATGCTGGACCCGGGCTTTGGAATACACCCTGTTCAGCTCCGTTTAGAACCCTCCTATGCAAAGTTTAAAGTAGCTTTAAAAACCCACCTCTTCTTTGCAACAGTTTACTCCTTAACTCACTAGTAATGTAGTTCTCTATTTATAGCATTTGTATCCCACATTTTCCCAACAATTTGCAGGCTCAATGTGGCTTACATTTTCCGTAATGGCGGTTGCCATTTCCGGGTAACAGAATTACAAATGGTAATGTCTTTTCTCATGGCAGTTTATTGCTTTTATTGTAAACCACATAGAAGCCACCTTGGCCCCTTGCAGTATATCATAAACTAAAGCGAATGCTACATACCTGTAGAAGGTATTCTCCGAGGACAGCAGGCTGATTGTTCTCACTGATGGGTTGACGTCCTCGGCAGCCCCCTCCATCGGAAAGTTTACTAGCAAAGGCCTTTGCTAGTCCTCGCGCGCCCATGCGCACCGCGCATGCGCGGCCGTCTTCCCGCCCGAAACCGGCTCGAGCCGGCCAGTCCAGTATGTAGCAAGACAATACACTTCAAGGGAAGACTCAACTCCAAAGGGGAGGCGGGCGGGTTTGTGAGAACAATCAGCCTGCTGTCCTCGGAGAATACCTTCTACAGGTATGTAGCATTCGCTTTCTCCGAGGACAAGCAGGCTGCTTGTTCTCACTGATGGGGTATCCCTAGCCCCCAGGCTCACTCAAAACAACAACCATGGTCAATTGGGCCTCGCAACGGCGAGGACATTAATGAGATTGACCTAAAAAATTTACCAACTAACTGAGAGTGCAGCCTGGAACAGAACAAACAGGGCCCTCGGGGGGTGGAGTTGGATCCTAAAGCCCAAACAGGTTCTGAAGAACTGACTGCCCGAACCGACTGTCGCGTCGGGTATCCTGCTGCAGGCAGTAATGAGATGTGAATGTGTGGACAGATGACCACGTCGCAGCTTTGCAAATTTCTTCAATGGAGGCTGACTTCAAGTGGGCTACCGACGCAGCCATGGCTCTAACATTATGAGCCGTGACATGACCCTCAAGAGCCAGCCCCGCCTGGGCGTAAGTGAAGGAAATGCAATCTGCTAGCCAACTGGATATGGTGCGTTTCCCTACAGCCACTCCCCTCCTATTGGGATCAAAAGAAACAAACAATTGGGCGGACTGTCTGTGGGGCTGTGTCCGCTCCAGATAGAAGGCCAATGCTCTCTTGCAGTCCAATGTGTGCAGCTGACGTTCAGCAGGGCAGGAATGAAGACGGGGAAAGAATGTTGGCAAGACAATTGACTGGTTCAGATGGAACTCCGACACGACCTTTGGCAAGAACTTAGGGTGAGTGCGGAGGACTACTCTGTTATGATGAAATTTGGTGTAAGGGGCCTGGGCTACCAGGGCCTGAAGCTCACTGACTCTACGAGCTGAAGTAACTGCCACCAAGAAAATGACCTTCCAGGTCAAGTACTTCAGATGGCAGGAATTCAGTGGCTCAAAAGGAGGTTTCATCAGCTGGGTGAGAACGACATTGAGATCCCATGACACTGTAGGAGGCTTGACAGGGGGCTTTGACAAAAGCAAACCTCTCATGAAGCGAACAACTAAAGGCTGTCCTGAGATCGGCTTACCTTCCACATGGTAATGGTATGCACTGATTGCGCTAAGGTCAACTCTTACAGAGTTGGTCTTGAGACCAGACTCAGACAAGTGCAGAAGGTATTCAAGCAGGGTCTGTGTAGGACAAGAGCGAGGAGCTAGGGCCTTGCTGTCACACCAGACGGCAAACCTCCTCCACAGAAAGAAGTAACTCCTCTTAGTGGAATCTTTCCTGGAAGCAAGCAAGACGTGGGAGACACCCTCTGACAGACCCAAAGAGGCAAAGTCTACGCTCTCAACATCCAGGCCGTGAGAGCCAGGGACCGGAGGCTGGGATGCAGAAGAGCCCCTTCGTCCTGCGTGATGAGGGTCGGAAAACACTCCAATCTCCACGGTTCTTCGGAGGATAACTCCAGAAGAAGAGGGAACCAGATCTGACGCGGCCAAAAAGGAGCAATCAGAATCATGGTGCCTCGGTCTTGCTTGAGTTTCAACAAAGTCTTCCCCACCAGGGGAATGGGAGGATAAGCATACAGCAGGCCCTCCCCCCAATCCAGGAGGAAGGCATCCGATGCCAGTCTGCCGGGGGCCTGAAGCCTGGAACAGAACTGAGGGACTTTGTGGTTCACTCGAGATGCGAAGAGATCCACCAAGGGGGTGCCCCACGCTTGGAAGATCTGGCGCACCACTCTGGAGTTGAGCGACCACTCGTGAGGTTGCATAATCCGGCTCAGTCTGTCGGCCAGACTGTTGTTTACGCCTGCCAGATATGTGGCTTGGAGCACCATGCCGAGATGGCGAGCCCAGAGCCACATGCTGACGGCTTCCTGACACAGGGGGCGAGATCCGGTGCCCCCCTGCTTGTTGACATAGTACATGGCAACCTGGTTGTCTGTCTGAATTTGGATAATTTGATGGGACAGCCGATCTCTGAAAGCCTTCAGAGCGTTCCAGATCGCTCGCAACTCCAGAAGATTGATCTGTAGATCGCGTTCTTGGAGGGACCAACTTCCTTGGGTGTGAAGCCCATCGACATGAGCTCCCCATCCCAGGAGAGACGCATCCGTGGTCAGCACTTTTTGTGGCTGAGGAATTTGGAAGGGACGTCCCAGAGTCAAATTGGAGCAAATCGTCCACCAATACAGGGATTTGAGAAAACTCGTGGACAGGTGGATCACGTCCTCTAGACCCCCAGCGGCCTGATACCACTGGGAGGCTAGGGTCCATTGAGCAGATTTCATGTGAAGGCGGGCCATGGGAGTCACATGAACTGTGGAGGCCATATGGCCCAGCAATCTCAACATCTGCCGAGCTGTGATCTGCTGGGACGCACGCACCCGCGAGACGAGGGACAACAAGTTGTTGGCTCTCGCCTCTGGGAGATAGGCGCGAGCCGTCCGAGAATCCAGCAGGGCTCCTATGAATTCGAGTTTCTGCACTGGGAGATGGGACTTTGGGTAATTTATCACAAACCCCAGTAGCTCCAGGAGGCAAATAGTCATCTGCATGGACTGCAGGGCTCCTGCCTCGGATGTGTTCTTCACCAGCCAATCGTCGAGATATGGGAACACGTGCACCCCCAGCCTGCGAAGTGCCGCTGCTACCACAGCTAGGCACTTTGTGAACACCCTGGGCGCAGAGGCGAGCCCAAAGGGTAGCACACAGTACTGGAAGTGGCGTGTGCCCAACTGAAATCGCAGATACTGTCTGTGAGCTGGCAGTATCGGGATGTGTGTGTAGGCATCCTTCAAGTCCAGAGAGCATAGCCAATCGTTTTGCTGAATCATGGGGAGAAGGGTGCCCAGGGAAAGCATCCTGAACTTTTCTTTTACGAGATATTTGTTCAGGGCCCTTAGGTCTAGGATGGGACGCATCCCCCCTGTTTTCTTTTCCACAAGGAAGTACCTGGAATAGAATCCCAGCCCTTCTTGCCCGGATGGCACGGGCTCGACCGCATTGGCGCTGAGAAGGGCGGAGAGTTCCTCTACAAGTACCTGCTTGTGTTGGAAGCTGTAAGACTGAGCCCCCGGTGGACAATTTGGAGGTTTTGATGCCAAATTGAGGGTGTATCCCTGCCGGACTATTTGGAGAACCCACTGATCGGAGGTTATGAGAGGCCACCTTTGGTGAAAAGCTTTCAACCTCCCCCCGACCGGCAGGTCGCCCGGCACTGACACTTGGATGTCGGCTATGCTCTGCTGGAGCCAGTCAAAAGCTCACCCCTTGCTTTTGCTGGGGAGCCGCGGGGCCTTGCTGAGGCGCACGCTGCTGACGAGAGCGAGCGCGCTGGGGCTTAGCCTGGGCCGCAGGCTGTCGGGAAGGAGGATTGTACCTACGCTTACCAGAAGCATAGGGACCAGTCTTCCTTCCCCCGAAAAATCTTCTACCTGTAGAGGTAGAGGCTGAAGGCTGCCGGCGGGAGAACTTGTCGAATGCGGTGTCCCGCTGGTGGAGAGACTCTACCACCTGCTCGACTTTTTCTCCAAAAATGTTGTCCGCACGGCAAGGCGAGTCCGCAATCCGCTGCTGGAGTCTATTCTCCAGGTCGGCGGCACGCAGCCATGAGAGCCTGCGCATCACCACACCTTGAGCAGCGGCCCTGGACGCAACATCAAAAGTGTCATAAACTCCTCTGGCCAGGAATTTTCTGCACGCCTTCAGCTGCCTGACCACCTCCTGAAAAGGCTTGGCTTGCTCAGGGGGAAGAGCATCAACCAAGCCCGCCAACTGCCGCACATTGTTCCGCATGTGTATGCTCGTGTAGAGCTGGTAAGACTGGATCTTGGCCACGAGCATAGAAGAATGGTAGGCCTTCCTCCCAAAGGAGTCTAAGGTTCTAGGGTCTTTGCCCGGGGGCGCCGAAGCATGCTCCCTAGAACTCTTAGCCTTCTTTAGGGCCAGATCCACAACTCCAGAGTCATGAGGCAACTGAGTGCGCATCAGCTCTGGGTCCCCATGGATCCGGTACTGGGACTCAATCTTCTTGGGAATGTGGGGATTACTTAGTGGCCTGGTCCAGTTCGCAAGCAATGTCTTTTTCAGGACATGGTGCAAGGGAACAGTGGACGCTTCCTTAGGTGGAGAAGGATAGTCCAGGAGCTCAAACATTTCAGCCCTGGGCTCGTCCTCCACAACCACCGGGAAGGGGATGGCCGTAGACATCTCCCGGACAAAGGAAGCAAAAGACAGACTCTCGGGAGGAGAAAGCTGTCTCTCAGGAGAGGGAGTGGGATCAGAAGGAAGACCCTCAGACTCCTCGTCAGAGAAATATCTGGGGTCCTCCTCTTCCTCCCACGAGGCCTCACCCTCGGTGTCAGACACAAGTTCACGAACCTGTGTCTGCAACCTCGCCCTGCTCGACTCGGTGGAACCCCGTCCACGGTGGGGGCGTCGAGAGGTAGACTCCCTCGCCCGCATCGGCGAAGCTCCCTCCGCCGACGTAGTCGGGGAGCCTTCCTGGGAGGTGGCCGCGGTCGGCACCGCACGCGGTACCGACGTCGGGGACCTCAACCTGGGCGATGGGCCAGCCGGCGCCACGCTGAACGGTACCGGAGGCGCAAGCACCGCCGGTACCGGAGGGGTAGGGCGCAACAGCTCTCCCAGAATCTCTGGGAGAATGGCCCGGAGGCTCTCGTTTAGAGCGGCTGCAGAGAAAGGCTGAGAGGCCGATGCAGGCGTCGACGTCAGAACCTGTTCCGGGCGAGGAGGCTGTTCCGGGCTGTCCAGAGTGGAGCGCATCGACACCTCCTGAACAGAGGGTGAGCGGTCCTCTCGGTGCCGATGCCTGCTGGGTGCCGAATCCCTCGGCGACCCAGAGCTCTCGGTGCCGACATGGGGAGGAGACCGGTGTCGATGCTTCTTCGACTTCTTCCGAAGCATGTCACAGGAGCTCCCCGGCACCGACGAGGAGGACGTAGAATCCATCCGTCGCTTCCTCGGGGCCGAGACCGAAGAGGGTCGATCCCGGGGGGGGCTGTACCGCAGGAGCCCTCAGGGTAGGAGGAGACCCACCCGAAGGCTCACCGCCACCAGCAGGGGAATGGACAGCCCTCACCTGCACTCCTGACGATGCACCTCCGTCCGACGACATCAGCAGACGAAGTCTCGGTACCACCGACGTCGATACAGTCGCCCGATGCCTTGGCGCCGATGCAGAGATCCGATGCCTCGATGCAGTCGATGGAGCGGCAGCCAAGGAAGATGGTCCGGACGCTGACGACGTCGATGCACTCGATGCCTCCGGTGCCGATGCCGACGAAGAGCCCGAGAACAAAACGTTCCACTGGGCTAATCTCGCTACCTGAGTCCGCCTTTGTAACAGGGAACACAGACTGCAGTTCTGAGGGCGGTGCTGGGCCCCTAGACACTGAAGACACGCAGAGTGCCTATCAGTGAGCGAGATTACCCGGGCACACTGGGTGCACTTCTTGAAGCCGCTGGAAGGCTTCGATGTCATGGGCGGAAAAATCACGCCGGCGAAATCAAAAGCCGAAATGGCGAAAATTGAAGCACCAAAATTTAGAGGGAGAAAAATCTCGACCGAGGCCAAAAGAGGCCTACCCCGACAACGAAAGAAAACTTACGGGGCAAAAACTGAGAAATACGGGAAGGGCAGAAAACCCGAAAGGGTCTTCCGGAACACTACCGGAGCGCTTCCCGAACTTTTTCAAGGAAAAAAAAGGACAACAACACGTCGAAAAGGACGCGCGAGGTCGACTCTCTGGGGCACGAACGGCGTAACACGACCGTACCGAGTGCGGACGAAAGAAGACTGGCCGGCTCGAGCCGGTTTCGGGCGGGAAGACGGCCGCGCATGCGCGGTGTGCATGGGCGCGCGAGGACTAGCAAAGGCCTTTACTAGTAAACTTTCCGATGGAGGGGGCTGCCGAGGACGTCAACCCATCAGTGAGAACAAGCAGCCTGCTTGTCCTCGGAGAAATAAAAATACATCATCAGATGGATTCACATCAGGTGTCTCAGCATCCAGTCTGCAATCTTACCCATAGAACTTTACAAGAGCTGTTTTCTGTATATAAAATCTACTTCATCAGTGGGGGGGGGGGGGGGGGGGGGGAGAGCTTTATAAAAATTATTCACAAATGGGAGAAAACAGAGGTCAATACTGAAAAACAGCTGAGCACCTACAGTTAGTTACCAAAGTTGGGCACCTAGAACCTAACTTTGCTCCCCCAACCTAAACTCCCTTCTGCTCCTATCCACCTGTCAGGAGCCAGATAACATAAGTGCTCAGATAGCAGCTAATCTGTGGCAAATGGTTTTTCCCCCCCAACTTGTAGATCATTTCTAGAGTTCTCCATTCATAGTAACCCTTTTATCCCCTGTGCCTCAGCTCTAATCCCAGGGTGATGCTGGGCCAAGCTGTACTCATTGGCTGCATCATTACCTTGGGTCGAGTTACTTTTTACTTCCCCCCCCCCCCCCCCCCCCCACGCCTCAACTCTAATCTCTGGTTTTGTCAACGTCAAGGGTCACGGATTTGATATACTGCCTTTCTGTTACTACAATCAAAGTGGTTTACATATACCATATGTAAGTACTTTCTGTCCCTAGTGAGTTCACAATCTGTTTTGTACCTGGGGCAATGGAGGGTTAAGTGACTTGCCCGTGGTCACAAGGAGCTGCAGTGGGACTTGAACCCAGTTCCCCAGTTACAATGTAAACAGGCAGAGGAGGCTCACCTATGAGGCAGAGGCGTAGCCAGACACCCACATTTGGGCCCAAGATGGGTGGGCAGAACTCCGCCCTGTCCCACAAGTGATTTGGTTTCTCACTCTCTTGCCTGCATGCTATATAGTCTCTCAAACATCCCCCCTACCCTGCATACCTTTTAAATAGCAGATTTTCACCAGCAGCGAGCAGCAACTAATACACACTGCTCATGTTGGCCCCACAGTCTTCCCTCTGATGCAACTTCCTGTTTCCACATAAGTGGGAATACATCAGAAGGAAGGCTGTTATGCAGGAAGAACAGTTGTTGGGAATTTTTGGCTGGTGGGGCTTGGGGATCCCTGCCAGTCACATCATAGGTGTGCTACTACTGGGTGGGCCTGGGCCCATCCAGGCCCACCCTTGGCTACGCCACTGCTATGAGGCATGCATAATCCAGTTGCGACAGAACAATGTGTTTTAAACCTGTAAAATTGCCTTTATTAACTGTTGAACTGCATTTCTCTAGTTTGGCCAGCAGGTGCATGTTTATGTTAAATCTACAGTACTGTGAGCAGTATAAAACTCGTTGACTGGGCTCCAATTGGCCTGGAGTCACTCAGTGAAGAAGTGACTGTACAGTACTGGGAGCAGTATAAATGAGATAGAGATTTGCTGAAGCCTACTTTGTAGGAAGTAACAAATGTTTATTTAGTGTTATAATTGATCCATATTTCAGTTACCTGCTATTGTTTGCTAATTGCACATTTTTTGTGCATTGTTCAGTTTTAAGACAATAAACAATTTACTCTGATGTCTGGACTGATAAAGAATCCTTTTGGTTTGTGTGTTGGGCCTGTGAGTGCTTTCCGGGAACTGTGAAACCACTGGGAGTGTGGCCCCAGTAACATAGAAATCACTGGAGATAATTTGAGAGCAGGAGACTCACCCAGAGGTGGTTGTGACCCAGTCGATGGGAGGAGGGTGCTAGTGTAGAGCACAAGCGGCAGGTGCAGGCAGACCTGAGCTGTGCTGGGGATAGACCCTTTAAATGACCATCGGATAACCCCAGACGGGTGGCTAGGTGTTTCGCAATACCAGTGCTCACCAATTGTTTGGTGGCCGTAACTCCACCTCACACGGTTGCTGAAAGTGAATGACCCCCTGCAGCAAGCTCTGGTATAAGACATCCAGACAGCAACTCACCAGAGTTCCCACCAGGAGCCAATGCTGACTCTTCTGCATAGAAGGATTTGACGTATAGGAGAACGCTGAAGACCAGAGATATGGCAGAAGCCGAGACCGCCAGCTGCAGGAAATGGTCGTGAATATAGCTGAGCCGCAAGCCACAAACCAAGGCTGCACCCACCAGCATGACCGTAATGACAAATGCCTGGAATGCTGGAAAGGGAAAAAAAGGACACCAATATTATTTTCTGGACATTCAGAGAGATTTAAGAGCCAACAGGCTTCATGGTTTGTGGAATAGATATCTGAAAAGAGGGTGATACCCAGGGCTTTTTTTTGAGGGGGTACTGAGTACCGACACCTTTTCCATTGTCTGCTAAAATTGATCCATGGTCCCCAAGTTTTAATGAAAGAACTCAGGCTCTACATACCAATTCTGCCTTGTCATAGATTCTGTGACTGGTTGCAGGGAGCCTGGCTATTGTGGGGTGGGTCCCTTAGTGATCACCCCACTCCTGAAGGGTGGCCTGGCATTTGAGTACTAACACCTTTTTTGCTAGAAAAAACGCACTGGTGATACCACTGATGTCTACAGAGGTGACTAACATGGGACATGCAGACAAGTAACAATGCAGAAAGAATTCATACGACATCGCAGATATTCAATGGACATATTTCATCAAGGTGAAGTGGTTACCGTTTCCAGCTCACCATGAATGCGATACTGGAGTCTGGTCTGGTTCTGAAGTGCAGTTCCCTTTGTGACCTGCAGGAGGCAAAACACAAGTGAGCAGAGTTAAACAAATGACGTTGATAATTAATGGAATCTCCCTCATTCCCCTCCCATCATTCAGCACAATGAAGTCTCATTCATTCCACTCACCGCTTCCTTCACACACTCTACTGGAGTCTCACTCATTCCTTCCATCACTGATGTCATATACTGCAACAGAGTATTTGTGGCCTTTCACCTCAGGCTCTTACCTTCCCTAGAGGCAGCAGGTACAGAACGGCCTGGAAGAAAATCCATGCCAGGAGCAGCAGGACTGTGTTTGGGTTCCAAAGAGTGCCAAGTGCAGGGAGAGGGCCTGGGATAGACAGCACACTGGCCTGCTCAGTGATACATGTGACCAAGAGGTAAAATACTGTGGCAGGCATGAGGAAAAGGAGGACCACAGCTCCTATGCAAGAAGAGACAAGAAGCGGTTAAAAGTGACAGTGTACCATGGTTATGTGTGAAAACCAGGAAATAGGAAACCAAGGGAGAGGCAAGTAATAAACATTTGTTATGTTTATTACAAGACTTAGAATACCCCCATTAACACAGGATTATACAAATAATGCAGCAAAAGGAAGACAGAAAAGGGACAAAGAGCAAGAAAAATAAGGAAGACTCCCCTGTAGAGACCAATGCCTAAGCATTCTGCAGCCTGGCCTCCTCCCCTCCCCTCTTGAAAATTTTAAAAAATTAATTTTAACCCTTTTTGTTATATTTGAGGCATTCATGTGCTCATTCTGCTAGGAACATGCAGGAATCCTTGAAGTTTAGCTTTACTAATATGCTACTCCTTCAGTGAGGAAGCCAGGAGGGGTCATTATTAAACTGAAGAACAGCTCTAGAATCTGTTCTTCTATGGTTAAACAAGGATTTTGAGGGGTTCTCACCTACAGTTCCTCCAAATTCCAGCTCTTTGGTCCGTGGCACTCTGTGTTTGTCTGACATGGTCTTTACTACTGTCCTCTCCTAGTGGTTCATCAGTTGTTGGAGGGAGGGAACAGGCTGGGGGTAATTCACAGATCACACAATACACAGGGGATATTTTCTGAAATAGCTGACTGAGGGCTGGACTTAGAGCAACATCATCAATTCTGAAGGAGTTCAGTAAGGCTAAAGCAACAAAAAAAAAAAACAACAAAAACACGTTTAGGCTATATATTCAGTCACAGTTGTTGTGGTTTTTTTTTTGCAAATTTACATCTCAGTGCATCATCACTGAATTTGGATACTACATATATCAGAGTTCATCTCCAATACTGGTCCAGTATTCCTTGCTGCATGAAGAAAGAGAGGATAGGGCAAAGAAAGTAGCAGTAGATCAGACTGATTTGTCCGATGTGATCTGGATTTTTCAGTAGCAGTTCAAGGCCAGTTACATTCAGGTACAATGGGTATTTTTCCTGTCCTTGGAGGGCTTACACTTACAGTCTTAATATATGATCACTCCTTCTTTCCATCTGGAACTTATCTCAGTTCTCTGTCATTTTACTAGAGCTGTCAAGTTACCCAGTTCTAAGGTCAGTCCTAGATTTCCAACAACCCTATCGGGTGCATTATGAGACCTGCTGCAGCGATTTCCACGGGCACTGTAGCTTAAGATCAAAAGCAAGACTTAATAAAGAGAATCCATTCTGAAATCCCGTTGCCCAATTTGGAGTCACCAGGTGACTCCTAGAATAAGTTGAGCCCTCTGAATTTCCCCACTTAATCTCCCTCCCTTCCGCATGGCTCTGCTGTTTTTCTTAATAGAAGCTTACGTAAAACCAGGGCTAAATCTAGCTAAAGAACATATATAAAGCCTGATCACACGCCCTCCACTTCTCCTGTACTGCAATTGCGCCCCTCGCCCTCACCCCCCAGCGGTCTCTCTATGCGTCATTCTCCCAATGGCACCGGTTTCTAGGGAGATCTAGTCCTGCAATTTACATACCAGTGCCTGGTGAGATTTTCCATCGACTTCACAGCAGAATCCATGTATCAGGTTCTGCGTTGTTTCGGTTATCTGAGAATGAAATAAATGCAGACCTTATACCAACCTATGATTTCAAAGCGCACCACCCTCTCTCTACCTACACGTGTCTCTTTAAATCTCATCTCTCCACCAGCCCATACTGTCCTCATCGGCAGTAGACCAATCAGAGGCAGCTTCGACCACACCTGCTCCAATCGGTCTGCCGGGTTTGTTGTTCCTCCGCCTCCTCACCACTAGGGTAAACTAAGGAGGTTTGGGATAAACAGAAGTGGTCTATCTGAGAGGGTGTGGGAGGGGGGATCCAGCCCAAGGAATGAGGAGATGTTAACCTCATTTGTGGGATGTTGCAACTATAGTAACTGATGGTGTGCATTTACCAAGGTTAGATAAAAACAAGAGACGAAGTGACGTCAAAACATTTAAACCAATTAGGTCAATCTCAGTTTCTCCTTCACCGCGCACTCGCGCAGCCATCATCGCCGTACACTCAACACAAAGCAAGCAAACCTATGAGCTGCTGCATACACGTTGTCGTTCTTGTTGTTGGTAGCATTTTTATTTAACCTCAGTTATATTTTCAAACATTTCGGCTTGTGCAGTATACGGATGTCACAGAGGAAGTATAATAACGGAATAACTTTTTTATTAAAATTGCTCTGGCTCCCAATCAAGGATCGCATTACCTTCAAAATCTGCTCTTTGGTCCACAAGATTGTCTACGGTGATGCCCCAGGTTGTATGATTGAGTTGATAGATCTTCTGACCAGAAACAGAACGTCACATACCTATTTGAACCTCCACTATCCAAGCTGCATTTGGCCAAAAATGGCCAAAAATTCGATGCATATGTTGATTTGTATCTAATTTTTCTTACTTAAGTACACAAATGTGGCGTGTGATCTGACCACGTTGTAGATTCTATACTGGCATCTCCCAGGACTACATCTAACATCACATAACTATCATGCACTGAGAAATAATAGGAGAATAAAGCCAAAATCTCTCAAAAGTTGGTCAGTAGCATACCAAGGACAGTGTGGTGGAGATGGTCCGCCACTGCGCAGAGCAGGCATGCATCTGTGGTCTCTACCAGTCCCCTGCCCCCTCTGATGTTACTTCCTGTTCCGGGGTCTGGGGACCAGCAGAGCCGACAGCTGCACACCTGCACTGCGCAACCCCTTGCTAGGAGGAAAGGTGGTGGGGTGATGCGCTTCGGGGGAGGGGGGGTAACACGCCTTACGGGGGTGATGTTGAGTCAAGAAGGAGCTGGTGACTCTTATTTAATCTCAGTGGTAATTCCAAAGCCTGGCTGGGATCATGCTAAGGTGGAGAATTATAGGTTTATTGCCCTTATTATTGTAGACTGTAAGATTTATGTGAAAATATTGGTGATGAGGCTTTCTGTTTTTTTGCCCCATCTAATACATAGAAACCAAAGTGGGTTTACACCTGGGAGATTGGCTTTGGATCATTTTCATACTTTTTGGAATGTTTTATCAATGGCCTCCACTTTGCCTGACCCTTTTGTTGCTTTATCATTAGATGGTGAAAGGCATGTGCCGGAGGAGGTGGTAACAGCAGTTAGCGTATCTGGGTTTTAAAAAGGTTTGGACAAATTCCTGGAGGAAAGGTCTGTAGTCTGCTATTGAGACAGACATGGGAAGCAACTGCATGCTCTGGGATTTGTAGTCCACCATTCTCTCTCTCCCTCTCTTGTGCCCTGAGTTTAACATCTCTCCCTTCCTCCCCTCCACCATCATGCCCAATATTTCTGCCTCTTTCCCCTATGCACCATCTCTCCCTCCCGTCCAACCCTATGCCCAACATTTCTGCCTCTCTTGCCCCTATTCCCACTCTCCCCTCTCTCCCTTCTTCCTGTCCTCCCTTCCACCCCATATCCAACAATTCTCCTCTCTTGCCCCATCCCCCATGCAGCATCTCTCCTTTGTTCCTTCCCTCAACCCACAACTGTCCCTCTGACTCTCACGCTTCAATGGGTCCTGGATAGTGGCAGTGATTCCCACACGCTGCTTGCCACTAACCCAGAGTCCTTTCCTGTGTGGCGTCCCACTGCCCATGCAGAGAAACAGGAAATTGTGACAGAGGAGGATGGTTTGCAGCAGAGGTGAGGCTTCCAGGTTAGTGGCAGGCAGGGTGTGGGAATCGCTGCCACTGTCCGGGACCCATTGAACAGAGCAATGCAGGACCATGGGAGCCCAGCCTGTTCCCTCCACTCCTCAATGTCAAGGTGCACCCACTGCTGCGTGGGCCTAAGCTCCTGCTTCCAACACATGAGAAATTGCCTCTTCAGCTTACAGTTGTGCTGCTACAACAGCTCCTGATCTCCCATAAAAGTTTTGTCATAAAAGTCATGAACCCATTCATACACAGAAGCAGCGCAAGCTTCTCAGGAACTCACCGACAAAAAGACAATGGCGTAGCTGGAATCCACTCATACATAGAAGCAGCAAGCTTCTGGGAACCCACACAGACAAACAGCTGGAGCTCATACAGGCAGAGAACGCAGCTGGAAGATGAAGGCGTCTCAGGACACACGAACTGGAAGTGCAGAGAGAGGCTAATGAAGCAAAAGTGCCAAAAGCCGAAGGCAGAGAGTTTTAAGTCTCCGTTGGCGCACCCAACATCACAGCAGGTCATCCATGCAGGTGCTCACCCCCATGGGCCACGATGACGTTCCCAGAGGCGCCAGATGACGGATTCCTCCCATAACCCAACAGCTGAGAAGTGTGCCAGAAGTCACAGTAAGACCGTGACACCTCTTTTCTGCCAGCTGTCTTCTTCCCTCCTTTACTCTAACAGTTATTCTAATTTCCTCTCTCCTCTGCTCCGGACAGGGCAGGTGCAATGGTGTTAGATACCCTGGTCAAACTTTCAGCCTTGCACTAATAATCATCAGGCATTTTGGGCTCACCGTTGAAATTTTGAAAATTTAACATTCATAATCATCCCATTCTTGCGCAGACACATAATCAGTAATCATACTTTGAAATATTTCACCATTTAGTCAATCAAATGGTTATGTACCCAGCTAATTAGGATTCCACTTTATCAGATATTTTGACATGTATTCTCTGTTACTGCCCTCCTGATAAGTGGGATAAGGCCTATCCATTTTTTTGTGAATTATTTTTTTTAATTTATATTTCCAGCCCTTATAGCTTGATTTTAGGGGACACTAATGTGCATTTAGAGGATTTGCAGAGTGCTAGAAGTTTCTCTTTTTTGTCCTCTTTAAACTATTCTACCCCCTCCCTCCCTCTCCAACCCATGATAAAAGGTCACCAACTAAATTTAATTTCCTTTAGTGATAATGGATCCTTTGTTCCTAACATTAGCTTGTCAGATGTAATATGGGAACAGATGTTATGTTGAGATCATTTTCATTGTTCATTCACTATTAATTGGTATCATGTTAAGGGTTCTTTCAAATCACAAGCTCACTATTACTTCTGGACTTTGTAGATGAATGGTCTGAGATTAGTCTTGGAAATCTGAATGAAATAGCTCCTCTTCACTCAAACTTCAAGCAATCTAGATAGAGTGACAAAATGGTTTACCCCCAGACCTACTGAAACTAAGGTGTCTATGTAGAAAACTAGACCACAAATGGTATCAAGATAAAACTGATCTTTCCAGATGTATCTGGTGGGAAGCAGTTCATAATTATAAAAAGGCTATAAAGTCCGCTAGAAAGAATTACTATACTAGATTGATTGGCAAGGATTGTTCTAATACGAAACAATTATTCTTGATTGTTAATTCACTTATAAAGTCTTCTGTTGTTCAAAGTCAAGATTCTGAATAATTCCCATTCAGCCAATTAGCTAAATATTTCCAAGAAAAAATAATTAAGCTTAGAACCGGGTTTACTGGTAATAATTCAGATTTAACTTTTGCGTTTTCTTCAAGGGAGGGGATATCTGTCAACCGAACATGGAGTGAGTTTTGTTCTATTCGTTGGAATGATTTTTCTAAATTACTCAAGAAATACGTTTCTTCCTACTGCATGTTAGATATTTGTCCACCATACCTTATTCAATTAGCACCTCCAGTGTTCTGTGCCAAGCTACTATCTTGGATGGAGTCATAGTTGTCCTGGGGTCATTTCCCTGGTAGACTTGGGGAAATAATTATAACACCTATAACTAAGGGGTTCTTTTACTAAGGTGTGCCGAAAAGTGACCTGCGCTGGCATAGATGCGTGTATTGGACACGCACAGGTCCATTTTTCAGCACACCTGCAAAAAAAGGCCTTTTTTTGGCCAAAAATGGACGTGCAGCAAAATAAAAATTGACAAGCGTCCATTTTGGGCCTGAGATCTTACCGCCACCCATTCACTTAGCAGTGAGTTCTCACACATTAACTGGGCGGTAATCATCAGCACGTGTACAATGCTGATTACTGCCCAGTTAGCACATACTGGACGTGTGTAAATAATGAAATTACCGGACGGACCATTCGGTAGCCGGGTGGCAGTTCCAAACGGGTACGCGTAGACACCTATGCGGCTTAGTAAAAGGGCCCCTAAAGGACTTTAAACAATCCAAAAATTTAGTGTGCAACTATAGGCCTGTGGCTTCAGTTCCATTCTTTATCAAGTTGATGGAAGGATTGGTGACATTACAGTTAATTAAGTATCTTAATTTGCATAATATTCTTCATGCTTCCCAGACAGGATTCTGTGTTTTGTTTTGTTTTTACACTGAAATAGTTTTGAGTTCCCTTTTAGATCATGTTAGGGCACTTCTGAACGAAGGGAAAAGTGCTTTATTGCTTCAGTTTGACTTATCTTTGGCTGTTGACTTGGTGGATCATACTTTTCTCTTACAAAATCTAGAGGACATGGGAAATACGGGGAATGTCCTAAAGTGATTTAATGGTTTGCTGACCAGATCATATAGGGTCAAGCTGAAGGATGATTTATCTTCCCAATGGCACAACCCATGTGGAGTACCACAAGGTTCCTCCCTTTTCCCTGTATTATTTCATGTATTTTTGCGATCTCTTGGTTTACTGTTAGAAAGTAATGTTTTCTTCATTATATTTACGCTGATCATATTTCTGTACTGATCCCATTGCATTCAGTTTCTGATATCGATCTTTCTAGAGTCCATTATTGTATAGATTTATAGGATAAATGGATGTGCTATCACAAGTTAAAACTTATACTGACTAAACAAAATTTCTGTGTTTTGACAATAAGTCAGAGTGCATTCTTAAAACTATTAATTTTAATCAAGTTGAATATAATCTTTCCCACAGTTAACATTCTGGGTATTCAGGTCAATAGCTCAATTTCCTTGGAGGCACAGGTTAATACGGTAGTTAAGAAATGTTTCTTTTTGATGAAATTGCGCAGTATTGGAAAATATTTTGAAATAGGTCAATTTGAGTGTTTAACGCATGCGCTCTTATTATCATATCTTGATTTCTGCAATTCAAAGTATTTGGGTTGTGCTAAGGGGTTGTTGAAGAGACTCCAAACCATGCAAAACACAGTTTTATGCTTCATGTTTGGATTATCTAAATATGATAGTGTTTCATTATTTTTTGTTAAGCTTCATTGGTCCAACCCCCAAGCCAGTTTAATCCCCGTTCTCCTCCTTCCTAAGTCCTAATGAACACTTTCCTCCATCTCCCATCCTTGATCCTACCCTTTTATAAGAATAGCCATACTGGGTCAGACCAATGGTCCTTCTTTTCCTGCTCCTCGCCATCCCCCAAAGTCATCCTAGTCTCTGTTTTGCCTACATCTCCACTACCGCGATCCTGGTGCTTCGGTTTTCTTCCTTGGACCACCTCAATCCCTGCTGTGCCTCTTTACCTCCCTGAGGCTATCTCAGTCTTAACTCTTCCTCTTTCCCACCATAGCTCTCTCCTGGACCTTGTGGAATCTCTTCTTACACGTTCTGACTCTCCTCTAACTGCAGGTGTTGCTCATTGATCTTGCAATGGTTTTTGGTGTAGCCCGGGTTCTTTTCAGATAAATTAAACAGCAAACAATCCCTGGACACAGAAGCAAAGAAGGACTAAAGTCTCATAAGCCTTCATTTCCGAAGGAGACTTTCAGGACAAGTGGCAGGGGGCATGAGGACTCTGATAGGGGAAGTGGTTAGAGCCAGTACAAGGGCGGTGGGCACCCTAGATGAGCCTTTGGCCTTACACCCCCCCCCCCATTCATTTTCAGGTCCCTAACCTGAAGCCCCCACCGCCTAACATTTTGATAATTAAGCTCAATAATCATGATTATCACATAAACATCCTATAAAAATGTCGGTTCATTTCTTTTAGTCTGTGCAGATGTCCAGATTTATTGTTTTACTTTGACTAATGAGTGGGCTGGCCCTGGTGGTGAATTATTGTTTTCAGATCCATGCATATCAATGGACCTTACATGTGCACCATTCATGCATCCCAGAAAGTAAGGTTTCTATTACATTTCAGATTACTAGAATGTGCTCATCAAACAGAGTAATTATTTTGTATGTTAAAAGTAATTTTGTTGCATCTACTATGCATAAATCTCTCTTTACAATGCTGAACCGTTATAGATAAAAACAAAATGACAATCTGGAAACCACTGGGAACACTAAGCATTTATTGCAGAAAAGCCCAAGCCAGAACAGATGATAGCAGTGTGTACACTTGATGACCCATAATTTCATTAATCAAGCCACAATCCTGAAGAAATAGAGTAAAGCCTTGGTGATCATACGATGAGCCTTCTTTTGAAAGTTTCCCAGAGTCCGTTTTCCCCATTTAGCTCAGTTATTGCAGAAATAGCCCTCAAATTGGGACCCGCAAACCAGATTGCCATCTGAAATGTTGTATGCATGCATTTCGACCTGTTGAGCTACGGTTGGAACTCTCTCTCCTTCATGGAGGCTGGATATTTGCATTAGCCCGACTGAAATGTGGAAGCCAGGCTTGGGAGTGAAAGCCTGATCTCCCACATGGCAGCATGCAACTCTGCACTCATCCATTGGCTGGTCCCGACTGGAACATACTTAACAGCAATTGCAAGAAACCCAACTCTTGACCTTCAGTTAATTTCCTACATGCAATTATCCTCCACAAATTTCAGGAGAGGGAGTTCCAAGAGGGGTTCTTGAGGCCTAAAACAGGGTATATCCTCTGCCAGACGATTCAAAGAGACCTTGGTGGCTTGCAACCAGGTTGCCAAGTCTTTTAAACCACAATGGCAAACAAAACTTGTGTCTGTCAGGTCCAGCAATGAAAGGGATGGGAGCATATCCAGGCCTGATGGAGTGAGTGTGACAAGATTATTGTCATTCAACCGCAGAAATTTCAAGGATCTTAGGTCCTGGAACAGGTTTTCAGGGAGCGAGACAATGACATTTCCTGAAAGGTCCAGATTACGGAGGGCTTCCAGTCCTTGGAAAAGTCCATCAGGTAAGAAGGAGAGGTAAGTTTTGGACAAGTTTAAGGAAATAAGTTTATCCAGTCCATGGAAAATGTTCCAGCAGGTTCCAGATCGCCACACAACCTCCAGGGAGTTGTAGGAGAGATCCAGCACACGCAGATGATTGTTCTGAGGGATAGTATTCTGTGAGCCAATAGAACATCTTGAAATCCAGTTGTGAGATAAAAGCAAGAATTCAAGAGTGGGGATTGCCATTAAGTCCCAAACTTCTCCCAAGTTCTCCAGGCGGTTATAGGCCAAATCAATAAGTGTTGCATTGCCGGCAAATGTCTGGATGCCAATAGTGTTCTTGATGCGGTTTTCCTCCTAGAAGTACCTGTTTAAGGTTTGGAAGTTGTGTAGGTGGGATCTGCAAGAGAGAGTTGTCTCGCAAATCCAGGGTTTGGATGGAGTCCAAACCGCTCAGTGCACCATATTGAATAGCCCCAATGTGGTTTGACTTCAGGCTCAAATAACGAATGGGTGATGACCTCAGACTTTCAAAACTGTCACTGTAGATCTCTCCAAGCAGGTTATGTGATAGGTTCAGCATGACAAGACTCTGAAGTCCAGCAAAAGCATGATGGCTCACCTTATTTATCTTATTGAAGGCCAGATTGAGTACATTCAGTTGAGGGAACACAAAGAACACGTAGTCATTCAGCTCAAAAAGTGAACCATGGGAGATATCCAATGAGAATATATTGCTTTCATTTAGTCCAGAGAATGTAGTTGCACCGATATCCTGTAAATTACTGAATCCAAAGGAGCGTCCAATACCTCCTGGGTATTGCATTTTCAGATGCCAGATTTGGGTTCCCAATACAGTTGTAAAGAAACGTTCGGCACTCTCTACATTCCAAGGATTGGAAGAGATGTCCAGGGTTTCTATAGTGATGTTGTAGAAGGGATTGGAACAAGTGTATTCATTCTCCCAGGGCTCTCTGTAAGACAATCTGTTGGAGGACAGGTCCAGCAGAGACAAATGATGCCCATGGAGGTTCTGTAAATCTTCTCCACACACCAATTCAATCTTGTTGAGTTTCAAATGCAGGGAGCTTAGCATTTTCAAGTTCTGGAAAGTGGGGTCAGGCCGTAACCTCTTGATTTGGTTTGCACTGAGATCAAGCTTCTTCAAGGACACCAGGTGGCGGAAATAACCCCTTTCCAGGATAGTGTCATTAATACCATTGGAATCCAGCAAGAGCACTTCTAGTTTTCTCAACCCGGAAAATGAATCAAGATGTAGGGATATCTTTTTATTTCCACCAAGGTCCAAGAATGTTAGATTGTGGAGATTCCTGAAGGCATTTTCACCGACATGGAGGAAGCCTGATCCCTGCAGGCCCAGCGTCAGGGTCCTGATATTTTCCAGCCTGGGGAAGGAAGACTCCATGATGTCAGAAATGCGGTTGAAGGACAAGAAGAGGATCTCAGTGGATGGGTCTATCTCAGGTACTGTTGAATGTCCTTGAGCCTGGCAGTTAGACACCACAATTGACTTCATGAAGGTAGGGTGACAGTTTTGTGTTGCTGCATTGGCAGCAGCACCCAAGAGGAGAAGCAGGCTCCACAGCAGCATTGTGCCTGAAAAAAGGGGGGGAAAGTTGTGTTACTTATGTGTACAATATTCTTTATTCTGGAATTTGTCATAGAAATTATTAGCCCTCATTCGAACTGTAGATACCATCCGTAATGTCATATCTATAGTTGACCCTTTCTCTAAACATTGTGTGTGTGTGTGTGTGTATATATATATATATATATATATATACATATATATATATATATATACACACACACAATCTCAGTAGAGCTGCTAAGAGGCTGCACTTACAAGAGAATGTGACTTCAGTAAAGGCAATGTACACAGATCATTTGGAAGGCGGGGGGAGGGTCAATGATGTTGACAAGTAACATTTCCACCAAGATGGGTTTTTTTGCACACACACATATGTGTGAGACAGTGGAAATGCCATTATCAGAGGTTGGAACACCCAAAATAAGACAATGCAAGCATGTATGGGACAGATACAGGGTGAGGGAGGAACATGGTGATCAGAAAGTTGTTAAGCTGTGTAGGGGGAGAACAAGGCCAACTTGTTCAGAAGCCTAAAATTCCAATAAATAGTAAGACTAGGAGACTAGGCATCTAAATGGCAGATGAAGTTTAATGTGAACAAGTGCAAAGTGATGCACTAGGGAAAAATATTCCTATCAATGGGCACATGATACTGGATTCCACAGCAGGGACCATCTCCTAGGTAAAGGATCATGGGGTAAATCTGGACAATACATTAAAACTTCCTGCTCAGCATGTAGCTGTGTGATCAAAAAAATATACAGAATGTTAGGAATTATCTGAAAAGGGATGGAGAACAAATCACAATATCATTATGCCTCTCATATGAACTAGCTCTGTGGGTGTCTGAGCACCCCCCAATATTTTTATCTGTAAGTTTGTAGATCTGGAGCAGCAAGCTGTCTGCTGCAGAGATACAGGAAAACACAGGAAAGGAAGTGATTCTATAATCTAGCCATTACTGCTCCCACCTTCCCCTGCAGCCTGTTGGCTGGCTTCTGCCTCCCCCTGCAGCTTGTCCCAAGGAGGTTTTATAACAGGAGACAGCATGAGCCTATCTGGCCCATTGTGTGGGCTGAAGGCAGTAGGTAGAGCTTGCCATCCTATTGAGGGATGCAAAACATTTGCAGACACCACTGAACTCAATACAAACTTGTGCGGTTTCTATTGTTTTATTAAACCTCCTTAGTTTTGCATTCTTTCTGTTAGGAGGGGCCTTGTAGGGGGGGGGGGGAGGTGAGGGGGAGGAGGAGGTAAAGGGAATGTGTTTGTGTGTGTGTGTGAGAGAGAGAGGTGGGGTTGGGGAGTTTACGTGGGGTTTGTGAAGGGGGGGAGGGAAGGGTTATATTCAAAATGTATTTGTCAGTGTTCCATAGCTTGCTTTGTTATTTTCAGTGCTGTATTGTGGTTTTCAGGGCTACTCTATATGCCTTTATTTTTGCTTATAATGACAATAAAGATATTTCTATTTAAAAACAATAGCAATGCTTATTACTCCCTACATGTGGATTTTTTTTATTTGACAGCTTCCCATATGTACATATATATCATGAAATAAAATTGGGAATCACTAAAACAGCATAAAAAAATATTGCAGCTGGTAGAAACAAATCACCAAATGTGGATGGATCTAACGCTCTACCTTATATTCGCTTGAATCTTATGTAAATACACATATTTATTTAATTTTTATACAGAGGAAAAAAGGCCTCAGCTGTTGAAGGTTTTAGCTGTAGCAATCACTTGCTGCTTATCAGCAACAGCTCCTTCTGACTAAGACCAACCATTGGTCAAAAAAACATTGGCCAGAAAATGCCTAATTTTTCTTTTAATGGCTATTTGCGTGCTCTGTGCGTTATCTTTTTGGTCCATTTTTGAAAAAAAAACAAAACAAAAAAAAACATCCATGTGAAAAATGCACAACATCAAGCCATTGGGATGTGGAGGAACCAGCATTCTTAGTAGACTGGCCACACAAACCTCCCAGAAGAGCAGTGGGGCACCCTAGGGGGCACTGCAGTGGACTTCACCTAAAAGGTGTACACATCTCACCATTGCTCCCTTCTATTGTATAGTGAGCCCTCCAAAATCCACCAAAAACCTACTGTACCCAACTGTATACCACTACATTAGTCTTATGGCTGCAGGTGTCACCCGGAGAAAACTTTCCTTCACTCAACGTGTAATTAAATTCTAGAATTCGTTGCCAGAGAATGTGGTAAAGACGGTTAGCTTAGCGGAGTTTTAGAAAGGTTTGGACGGCTTCCTAAAGGAAAAGTCCATAGACCATTATTAAATGGACTTGGGGGAAAATCCACTATTTCTAGGATAAGCAGTATAAAATGTTTTGTACATTTTTGGGATCTTGCCGGATATTTGTGACCTGGATTGGCCACTGTTGGAAACGGGATGCTGAGCTTGATGGACCTTTGGTCTTTCCCAGTATGGCAATACTTATGTGCTTATGTACTATATGTGGGTACAGTAGGTTTTTGGTGGTCTTGGGGGGGCTGACACTTTCCACCACAAGTGTAACAGTTAAGGTGGATTATTAGCCTGGGTCTCCTTCTCCACAGTGCACTGCACACTGACCACTAGGCAACTCCAGGAACATGCTAATTACTCTGGCTATAACATACATATATAATAAGTACATAAGTATTGCCATACTGGGAAAGACCAAAGGTCCATCAAGCCCAGCATCCTGTGTCCAACAGGTGTGCGCTAAAAACGTGAACATGCCTTAGTAAAAGCCCCCTTAAATGCTTTGAAAATGAGCCCCCTGGCATTATAAAGATGGAATATTTTGAAATTAAATGGAAAATTAAACTCTTCTTTCATTGGAGCACATGGAATCACATCTTCATTTCGTCTCTTTTGTAGAAGTTTACATTTTAAATACACAAATAGATTATTCTGTTTTAAGCATGTTTCAGGGACAAGTGATTTTATAAGTCAAAATAATAAAAATAAATATTTTCTTTCATGCATATCTCTCATTTGTTTAAAATAACTAAATGGTCTCTAAGCCCCTAATGCAGTCCATTGTTGTTTTTTTTTTAACATATATTTTGACCTTGTGATGATTTATACTGCATCAATACTGAAAAATCTTTTTTATTTATTTGGTTGTTATTACAAATAGTAACTATTTTATTTAGATTGTGAACCCAAGTTTATTTTTGGAAAGGAGTTATGAAAAACAGATCTACAGTTTTGAATCTGCTGAGTACCTGTACCTGGACTAGCCAAGTCTGTTGATCATTTGATAGACTTCAGTCTGACTAGTTTTATCTTATGTTTAGAGAGAAATAGCACCCATAAACGACAGGCATTTTGCCTTCTGATGTAAATACAGCTCAGCATGATTTGTTATCCCTTTGTAACAGGCATTAGCACTTAAATGGATTCTCCTGAATGCCCAAGACAGCCTCTTTTGAAAAACCACAGTGACCTCTAATTTTGCCTACATCACACAAATGATAAACATGCCACTCACTCTCTTCAGGGCACTGAAAAGTCACCATGCATCTACAAAGCACTAATAATATAAATGTATGGCAATATGGTATAGCAATCAGTACACATTTAATTGAGACCATATTCTACTTCCACCACCCTATGCTCAGGATTTACACTGAAAGTTCTTTGGATAGGGGACATCCCGCCACGGGAAATGTCTTATAAATGACTGTGTACACTGCTAATATTCTTGCAGTCATAGTGAATACTCACGGCTCAGCTGAAGGCTGATTTGCTCTGCACTGCAGGGACAAAGGGAATGGCAGTCCTTATTGATCCTGTGACAATTCTTGCAGCTGCTTTTTCAAGCCTATTTAACCTCTCATCTGGCAGTTGATGGTGACAAATGTCTCAGGAAATGCAGTTCTGCTGGCCTGGGCTGTTTGCTTGGGGAATACACAGAAAGGGAAGTTTCGGGGAGAAACCCTGCCTTAGGAACATCTTTCATAATCACTTCCTATCAGGCTTAGGCAAATCACAGATAACCTTAGGTGATTTCAGAAACTCCAACGGTGAACAACATGTCCTAACTGTCAACAGTCTCTCTGAAATTCCTGGGTCTGTGAAAATCACACCACAATGCTGAAGAGCACATAGCATCAATAATCCTCATACTTTCCACATAAGAATAGCCATACTGGGTCCGGCCAATGGAGGAGTGGCCTATTAGGGTGGTTAGGGTGGTGGACTTTGGTCCTGGGGAACTGAGTTAGATTCCCAGCACAGGCAGCTCCTTGTGACTCTGGGCAAGTCACTTAACCCTCCATTGCCTGCCGCATTGAGCCTGCCATGAGTGGGAAAGCGTGGGGTACAAATGTTACAAACAAACAATGTCCATCTAGCCCAGTATCCTGCTTCCAACAGAGGCCAATCTGGCCACAACTACCTGGCAGAAACTCAAACAGTAGCAACATTCCATGCTACCAATCCCAGGGCAAGCAGTGGCTTCCCCATGTCTGTCTCAATAGTAGACTATGGACGTTTCCTCCAGGAACGTGTTCAAACCTTTTAAAAACCCAGATACATTAACCACTGTTACCACCTCCTCCAGCAACAAGTTCCAGAACTTAATTATTCTTTGAGTGCAAAAATATATTTCCTCCTATTTGTTTTAAAAGTATTTCCATGTAATATCATTGAGTGTCCCCTGGTCTTTGTATTTTTTGAAAGAGTGAAATATCAATTAACTTTACCCATTCTACCCCAGTCAGGATTTTGTAGACTTCAGTCATATCCCCCCTTAGCCTTCTCTTTTCCAAGCTGAAGGCCCTAACCTCTTTAGCCTTTCCTCATATGAGAGGAATTCCATCCCCTTTACCATTTTGGTTGCTCTTCTTTGAACCTTTTATAATTCCACTCATCTTTTTTGAGATATGGTGACCAGAATTGAATGCATTACTCAGGGTGAGGTTGCACCGTGGAGCAATTATGGAGGCATTATAATACTGTTGGTCTTATTTACCATCCTTTCCTAATAATTCCTAGCATCCTGTTTGCTTTTTTTTGTTCCACCACCGCACACTGGGCAGAAGATTTCAGCATATTGTCTACAATGACACCTAGATCTTTTTCTTGAGTGCTGACTCCTAAGGTAACTATGATTCAGTTTATTCTTCCCAATGCGCATCACTTGCATTTGTCCACATTTAATTTCATCTGTCATTTGGATGCCCAGTCTTCCAGTTTCCTAAGGTCTTCCTACAATTTTTCAATCTGCCTGTATTTTTGACAACTTTGAATAGCTTTGTGTCATCTGCAAATTTAATCACCTCACTCGTTGTTCCGATTTCCAGATCATTTATAGATATGTTAAATAGCACCAGTCCCAGCATAGATCCCTGCTGCACTCCACTATTCACCCTCCTCCATCGAGGAAAAATGGCCATTTAACCCTACCCTCTGTTTTCTGTTCAATACCAATTCCTAATCCACAAAAGGACATTGCCTCCTATCCCATGACTTTTTAATTGTCTCAAGAGTCTGTCATGAGGAACTTTGCCAAAAGCTTTCTGAAAATCTAGATATACTACATCAGCCAGCTCACTGTTATCCATATGTTTATTCATACCTTGAAATAAATTAAGCAAATTGGTGAGGCAAGACTTCCCTTGACTGAACCCTTGCAGACTCTGTTCCATTAAACCATATTTGTCTCTGTGTTTCGTAATTGTATATTTTATAATAGTTTCCACTATTTGGCTGGCACTGAAGTCAGGCTACGAGTCTGTAATTTCCTGGAACCCTTTTTAAAAAATTGGCATTACATTGGCCACCTTCCAATCTTCAGGTACTGTGGATGATTTAATGACAGGTTACAGATGACTATCAGCAGGTCAGCAATTTCATGTTTGAGTTCTTTCAGTACCCTGGGGTGTACACCGTCCAGTCCAGGAGATTGATCACTCTTTTTGCTGAGTTGGCTCAGTATATCTTCCAGGTTCACTGAGGTTTCTTTCAGTTCTTCTGCATTGTCACCCTTGTGGTAGAAGACCAAAACAATGGCCTTGTCCTCCCTGAGTGCCCCTTTTGCTCCAAGAACCAGTCCATGATCTAATGGTCCCCAGTTGCTCCAAGAACTGGTCATTTATTACATCTAGTAGTTTTACCTCCCTAGCGCAACCTGATGTAACATTTATCCAGGCAACTACAACTCATCGACACTCCTCCCTTACTTTGGTCATCTTCTTTCTATAACTGCTTGATCAGATCGCTGTTAGCCTGTTATCATTGATATCTTTATACCACTAAATGTACTCTTACCCTGAAATGGTGATGCCATGACAGGTTTTTGTAAGCCACATTGAGCCTGCAAATAGGTGGGAAAATGTGGGATACAAGTGCAATAAAAATAAAATAAATAAATAAAAGTAATTGAAATCACCTATTATTATACTGTTTGCCCAAGTTGCCAGCTTTCCTAATTTCTGTAAACAATTCTGTCATCTGTCTGTTAGCTCTGTCCTGGTAGACAATAATCCCTCCCTTTAACATTACACAGCAGTGAAATGTATTTATTTGCATTTGTATCCACATTCCCCCACCTATTTGCAGGCTCAATGTGGCTTTGTTAGCATTGTCAAATCAAGATATAGATACAGTTAGTAATGTGGAGCGATTGAGGGAAGGGAGAGTTAGGGTATTTATAGAGGTGGGTGTTCATAGTTGAGTGGTTGGTGAGGTGACTCAATGAGGTTGTATGTTCTCGTTTGTAGGCCTTGTTGAAGATGGATGTTTTCAGAGATTTTCGAAGATAGTTGTGTCTT